>NC_136693.1:3736143-3837211 GCF_947650265.1 Symphodus melops
TTCCTTTGAACTCCCACTTCACGAGGCACCGTATCCTCCAGGGCTGCAAAATGAGTCACAATTTTACAATCACTATCTCACGACGAGGCTCCAACATAAACCACTGCAAAAGTCTGAACATGTTGCACACACTGACTGCTGACAAGTCGTTGCTAATTTCAGGAGGGAAGCCTCTGAAATCCTCCTGATCTGCTTGTTCACTGTTAGACGCCATTCCGTGAATATTTTTATTGGAGAACAGAAAGTTTAATGATGTGCACGGAGATCGTCCTGCTTCTGCTTCGGGCAAAGAGTCGCCCCCTCAGCTTATCCAGCAGTGTTCAGGTCCTCTTAAGGCTTCTCCCTCTCCAACAAACAGACGTGGGGATTCATATTTTGACATTTATTATCAGTGTTTGGAGGGAGCCATAAAGTCCATACATGACGTCTGAAGCAACAGTCTGGGAAAAACAAACAACAAGCCACTTCCTTGTGCTTCCTGTTCCTTTAAGCTTTCCATCATCTCACATGTTGTTCATCTTGTTTATCAGCTCCCCACATCGAATAAATCATCCTCACAGCGTTGAGAACAGTTGAACTTTTGACATCGGCTCGTCTTGCCTGTCAACTGTGAAATCCTTTTTGTGGTTAAGTAATGTCATTTAGCTTTAAAGTGACGTGACGCGGAGACAGTGAGATGCTTTCAAGTTCTGCCAACAGCCACCACTGTTGTGGAAACCTCTGGTAAATGTATTTCTTTATGCATCACTGTGCATGAATGCAATGAAGGCAGTCTTTTTTATGAACGAGTCCAATAAAGACATTTAGGTTTTAGTTTGTGCCCAACGTGGACTGGTTTAATGCCTTACATGTGATCAGCTTCTGGAATAAAAGACATGTTTCGATGTGACATTGTATGTGAAAGCGGTCACTTTCAATGCACCAAGGACAGTGTTTTCATTGATGCGTGGCCTTGTGAACTCTGCCCTGCAAGCAGACAAAGCCAACACTCTCATTGAGCCTTCTGTTTTTGTCTTCTCTTGTATCTTATCTCCCGACTTCCTGATCTCAAGGTAATAGAATTTATGATCGACACACTGAAGCACTGTTCATAACAACATTAGCACGCGTGCACACACACACACACACACACACACACACTCACACACACACATACACAACAGATAAGACACGGCAGCCTCGGAAGACTTCCTCATCTTTAGTTATTTCACCATCCGTCTCCTCCCTCCTCTTCCTCCTCCTTCGCTGTTTCTGGTTTTCCTTCCTGTTATTTCTCTCTCTGCATTTCACTTATGTTAAAGTAAGCAGGACTTATCACACACACACACACACACACACACACACACACACACATCCAAATGCACGTTCACTCTGCTGGAGTCCTGCTGAGTTGAAAGCAGCCGAGGTTGAGAAAGAGTAAATGCTCTCGGCCAGATCGAGGAGACGAGGCTGCAGAGGAAATAGACATGATTGTGTGTGTGTGTGTGTGTGTGTGTGTGTGTGTGTGTGTGTGTGTGTGTGTGTGTGTGTGTGTGTGTGTGTGTGTGTGTGTGTGTGTGTGTGTGTGTGTGTGTGTGTGTGTGTGTGTGTGTGTGTGTGTGTGTGTGTGTGTGTGTGTGTGTGTGTGTGTTTGCTGTTGGGGTGGATGTGAGATGAAATGGAAGTGGAAAATCTCTGTTGTGCGTGATTGAAGGCGCTGCATGATGTTTGGTTTCCTCTGCCGTCGGCTCACAGGAGTGTGTGAGGTTTGGGAGACGGGTGTGTACTTTCAACTCAAACACACACTCACAGGTACAGACACACACACACACACACACTCTTGCACTCGTGTGAGGACCCTCCATTGGATGCATTTCAGGATATCTGTCAGGAATAGCAAGGCCTCCTGGTGCTTTTATATTTACCATATTTATGAGAAGAATCCATTTGAACTGCGGCTCAGGAATTCTCACCCACGCTGACGTTTAAGAAAGAAGTTTGATGCCTGTTCAAGTTACTTCATGCCAAACTCTAAATAACCAAACTAGTTTACTGTTCAATTCATCATTTGATCTGTGTCATCAAATTACTCGCTGATACAGATAACTTGCCAAGTGCTGAACGTCAGCCGCTGATAATCGTTCGACTCCTACGAAATCGTTTTTTTTTTTTTTTTTTGGTTAAACATCAGTTTAAACCTTTAAAATAGACCTGCCATCCTACGTAAAAAACTAGCTCTCACAAGGTCATTCATACAAACTCTCACACACACGTAAACCACCAAAAATAAGAAGTACCCCCTCTGTGCGTTAATCTCCCACTCTTTGGAATTTCAGCCAATCAGAGAGCGGCTCTGCCTGCTGGAGTTCTGCCGATCCGAATGCAGGAGCGCAGAAGATTAGGACCCCATCCCTTCCTTCTCAATGTGTCAATTTCTGTCTCTATCCCTTCATCTCTGCCTCCCTCCGTTCCTCCCTCTGCCTCCGCATCCTTCTCCTCTCTGCCCTCGGACTGCAGGAAACCTGCACACCCAACTCTCCGTTCTTTTCACACAAGACTTTCTCATTTATTTCTCACTATGTGGTTGAGTTTCGTTTGTCTCTTTCTCCTCGGCTTGTTGCTTTTTTTTTTTTTTTCCCCCTCTTCCCCCTGCGTCAGTCTCAGGATATGACCCGGGTTGTTTGGGCACATTAACATAATCCTCCTCTTCTCTTTCTCCATTCCCCTCCAGCCCAATGCTCCCTCTGTGCTCTCCTCCGCCTCCTTCTTCAATATTTACTCCCTGTTCAGTAAATGAGGCGGGTGCACTTGTTCACACAGAAGAGGACATGATTGGAGGCTGATTGAGGGCAGAGAGAGGGACGGGAATAAGTCAAAGAGACAAAGAGCAGGCCGCTCTCGAGCCCGGCTTTACCTTCTAATAAGCTCGTAATAAGCAGCTTTCTAAATATGCTCTGCATGTGAGCAACAAACACGTGATGGGTAAAGGTTAAAAAAAGGCATTTATTGAAGCCTCTTTCAACGATTGCATTTCTCAAACATCTCCATATTGATGTTGTTTCAATCAAAATGTAGAAAAGAGAGAAAGGACTGTAGCAACATGTCTTACAGGGGAGAAAGAGCGGTGCACATCTTGAAAGTTTTTTCCCCACTTTTCATCCTTCCACCATTTTTCACCCCTGCCATTACCCGCCGTCAGCACAAAGTTGAAAGAACGAGGCCGCCGAGACGCAGCGCAGCGGCGGTTCATCCTCCTTTGTGGTGGGACTTTGCTGACCTTATTAAAGCAGCAAGTCGTTCGCTCCGCTGTTTTGACAGCTTCAAGATAAACAGAGGAATTTACTCAGCGCTTTGTTCACAACACAAAGTATTCTTTCCTGAATGTGGGTCTCCTGGCAAATCATTGCACAGCTAAGACAGCTCTGTGTTGTTTGGCTGGAGACCTTGTGTTGTGCTTTCTCTGGATAAAAAATGGTTTTCTGCTGTGTCGAGACATTTTTCAGTCGTACTGGAATCAGTGTTACTGTACGGCTCCACTGGTTCCGACTACAGATGGCACATCAGCCCTTTCTTTTTATTTCCCACTAAGAGCCGGAGAGGTCGCCACACTGTGCATATTGGGATCGTTATGGTGAGCTTCGAAAGGGGCTCCATTTCGCTCACCGGACTAGAGTAGACCAGCGTTCTATTCTGTGCTCGTCCAGGGACAGCCGGGACGAGACGCTCGTTTATCCAATCAGGTGCATTCATCGAGGCTACTTCACCTATTGCTTAACCCGAGTCGAAAAACTTAGCTATCAAGCGTGGGTGGAGAAGTTCAGGAGTGAACCGCTGTAAGCCCACTTTTTAGTGGCTACAGGCCCATCAGGCGGCGAGTATGATGCTTCGCCACGATCCTCATCATCCTCACCTGAAACTGCCTAGAACTGAGACGCTTGACTTTTTCGACGAAGTTAAGTACAATGCCTGTCAGCTGCTGCAGCGTCACAGGATCCAATCACGACTATGCAACCTATGGCATGAAGATGGTTAGAGCCTTTGCTTTTCCCAGAAAAAAATGTCCCAGTGAGTTGTGTGTAAACTAGCACTCAGTGCCTTGCTCAAGGATAACCTGCCCCCTCCATAGCTAGCAGTCCCTACAGACTCAGCTCCTGCCA
Source organism: Symphodus melops (assembly GCF_947650265.1). Taxonomy (NCBI): domain Eukaryota; kingdom Metazoa; phylum Chordata; class Actinopteri; order Labriformes; family Labridae; genus Symphodus; species Symphodus melops. The sequence continues at coordinate 3,740,280 of NC_136693.1, forward strand.
CTCCCCCCAAATTGATCTAACACTGATGAGAGAGGGATGAACTGGGGCGTCTGGGTTAAGTGGATGAATCATTTTCACCCCCATCATCGGACCTCGACAGATCAGGAAGAGTTATCTTTTGTTTTTTTTTACAAACAAATTTGACAGTTGAAGCAACGCAGCTGGAAAATGTTGGGTTTGTGCCCAACATCAAGACCGAGCCAGAAGGAAAAAATGGATGAATACTTGTCTGATTTATAATTAGAAACTGGCAACAAGAGGAGAGATTCTCCCCACGACTATTAAATCACTCACGTAATGATGTGGAGACGAGTGTGTAAAGCACTGTGTATCACTATAATTCACAGGCGAGTACCCACAGTGTTTTCTTTTGACTTTTCTGTGACAGCCAGACAAACTCAACAGTTTGCAGACAACGCCTCAGGCTCCAAAAACGTGTGGTATGCATTTCTAACTGTTAGGCCATTTATTTGCATAGGATACATATATGATTGAATGATTGCAGTAATGATTGGAGGTTATTAGTTTTAGCCATAGAACGAACATCACCTAAAAAAAAAGAGAGAGAAATTCTCCAGCTAGATGAAAGTGTTGATTGAAAAACTCAATTATCAAAGGAGAGGCGACTTCAGTTTGAGTGTTTTTTTTTTTTTTAATTCAACCTGCTTGATGTTTTCCCAGCTTGAACTCAAAGGATTTATCCTCCAGCGACTTGATCATCGTCTCCCTCTCAAAGTACAGGTTGAGAGTTTTCTTTGCAAATATCTAAAATAGACAAACACGTTCAGTTGAAGTCAGAGAAACCAGACAGACAACCGCAGCTGTTTGCTTTGGTTGAATCACTTCTTTCTATGCCAAAGTGCACAAGTGTGTGTGTGTGTGTGTGTGTGTGTGTGTGTGTGTGTGTGTGTGTGTGTGTGCTCAAGTTTTTACCTGCATGAACTCTTTTCCCATTGTTCTGATCTATGAAGTCAAGCCTTCAGTGACACACAGAGTTTTTCTTGTTTTTGTTTTTTTTCTTGCCTTGCTGATAGCTCATGGACGGTTTGTCTCACAGAAAGATATCTGGAGAGTTTTTTTCTTCATACTATTCAACACTCCCTTTGACCATCTTGACTCAAGGTTGTGTCTTTATATCTTTTCAAACTCTTCCCTTTTATTTTTTTTCCATATCTTTTAATAGCTTCTCTTTCTGCTACGTTATCCTCATCCCTGTTTCAAACTTTTTCAACCAATCCTCCCCGTCCACTAAACTCCTCGAGCAGCCTGAGCAAAAAAAAAAAAAAAAACAAAAAAAAAAGCCGAGTGGAGTGAAGTGCGGAACACGACCTTCTGCGTGTGGGTGTCCAAAGAACGGGCACATTAGGTAACATTAGAGGAATGATTACTACATTCAGCCAGTAACAGATAATCATGAACGTCTCTAAATGTCATCATTAGACTGCATTAGAGTGTTTCCTGTCATTAAGCCTCTTCAGGAGAGAACGTGTGGGTTCTCTCTGGGTGACAGGATCCCAGTGTGCTCAGCAGAGATTTGTCATAGCAACAAGTGAACGTCTCGGCATGAATCCGCCTCGAAGGACGGTAAAATGTGTCGAGACGATGGTGTCATTGCAACGGTTGAACTCGTTTAGTGAAAACCTTTACTCAGTTCATTTGAACTTAAGTGAAGAACACGTTTTCATGAAGTTCTCGTCAGATATAAGTGAAAGTGCTGCACATTGAGAAATTAATAAAAAGCCTCAAAGATAGAATAATGAAGATTCAAATTGGCACCACTTTGACCGAGCACGCTATAAAAAAAACCTCTTACACAAGAGTCCTTTCGCATTAATACTATTTAATTTGGATTGATGTCCGCCTCTGAAAGCTCCTATTACATTAACAGAATTCTACACAGAGTTTTGGATGGGTCTCTGAATGCAGAGCGGCGTTGAGGTCGGTGAGAGGCGGGAGGTTTGTTTACTGCAGAGGTGGAGGAGGACGGAGGGAGCCCATCATACAGCCCCCCCCCTCCTGCCGAATACGCTGCCAAGAAAAACTCTGCTGGCATTACCACTCCGCTCTGACGGGCTAAAATATGCGCTGGCTACCGACCAGAGCTGCCTAGAATCAGATAAGTAGCCTCTGTCGGGACCGGTTATGCGAGAAAAATAAAGAGTGAGTAGACGCAGATCTGGATGAGAGGGGGCAGAGGGGATTAGATGGAGGAGAGTGATGTTGGGGAAGGACAGTGTGTAGATGCTTCTTAAATCTGAAGGATATATATTTTAAGCCCTTTTTAAATTATTCAAATATCCTGCAGTGTTGTTTCAGCTTGCTATGATCAGGCACATTCTCTCTTTTCTAAACTGAATTGGAAAGTTTTTCAATGACATCAATGCTGTTATGACCTGAGATTCGTCTGGACATGTGTGTTTTTTTTTTCTTTACATGTTTCTATGGTCTTTAATCATTTGAATTGTTAATACCACGGTATACCACGCAGCTTAATGTTTGCAGCACTTAAAGTCGAAGACAAATTGGGGTTCAGTTGGTTGAGTCGGCCGTCTCTCAACCAGAAGGGGTTTGATCCCCAGCTCTTGCACACACACACACACACACACACACACCATGTCCTTGGGTAGCTTTGTCGGCGGCAGACGAATGTGTGCCTCTGCCATCAGTGTGTGATCGGCGGTGTAACAAGCATCGTGTCATACTACAGATGAGCCACTGTGTCTACATTTTGTTGTGGAAAGTGAAGTGAAATCAAAGCTCCCTGTAATGAGATCATTTCATTGCACTTGTAGACTCCTCTCTCTGGAGTCCACATCTGTTTTTCAGACAAACAAAGTGACCACCTCTCTCTCTCTCTCTCTTTTTTTATGTCCATCCTCCCGTCCGTTGGGCCGGTGCGATGAGCTGCGTTTGGGCAGATATATTGGTCCCATTAGAGACACTTGATTCAGCTGCTCTGTATAAGGAGAGGCCGTTAACTCAACTGCTCAAGGCCACTTAAAGACACACACACACACACACATACATCTTCTTAACGACGTCGAACACACGCACACAAACATGCCGAGGCTGGTAGGCATGCATGCTCTTAGAACAAGTTAAAGTCAATAGAAATGAAAACCCTCCAAGGCTCATTCTTTGAAGGTTGCAATTAGTGATAATATCATGCACATGAAGTTCTCCAGATTACGACATAAACTTAAAAGAATGTTTTTGAAAGCTCTTTAACTTAGACAGATACTTAAAGGAGCAGTATGTAACTCTGACACCTATTGTTTAACATCGGTACTGCGGTCCAGAATCCAAACATTGGAGAGATACAGTATGTCCCCCCTCCTCTCTAGAGGTGAAGCAAACATTTGAGGGTGGTCATGTTAGTGGAGGCTGAAGCTTCACTTTAACCAGCTCCACATCCGTCTTGAAAGCGTTTAAACACTTATCCTAGTTGGACCACGTTTCGCTGCACCAGCTGTTGGTTTGCCCTGATAATTGTCTCACATCTGGAAACACGAGTGGGGTGAAGAAAAACATTCCGGACCAGAATGAAGTCTAAGAAGGCGGACGGACTGACTGCTGCATTGTTAGCTTGCTAGCCTGTCAGGTGATTTCGACATCTTGGCGACAGATCAACAGGGCACGTTGGTTTTCTTTACCTTGACCGTCCTCCTTCATGGTCCTTCGTGAAAGTAGACTTTTTTAAAGGCTTCATCACCCAGATAAAAACCAAAACATTTGTCATCTTAGATTAAACTGAATGTTAAGGCATTGGACTGGAGTGCACAACACCTCTGTCAATAAACAGTGTCTGTCTAGTTTTTGTAATCCAGCCTTATCTCAGATGATCCATCAGAAATATTGGAGTGGTGCCAGAAATCTCACAGCAGGTCACAAGAGTCTACAAGTCCTAATGTTTCATCCAAGGAGCTTTACTGAGGGAACTCGTCATTTCACCTCCAGAGACCCTGCGGCCAAAGGGAAACGCACAGACTCAACGGCCTATGTGTGAGGCGGCGGACCACTGGAGATGAAATGAAAAAAAGCTTGTGTCATTGTTTCAACTGAAAGGAAACATCTGGGTTTTTAGTGAACAAGTCAAGGAGGCTATCAGATTCTGAGCACACTTTCCATAACATCATTCAAATAAGAGGCAAGTGTATCAACTGCAGCTGATCTGTCTGAATATGCTCCAGAAGATGGGACAATATGACATAATTAAAGGAGCGCCACAGGATCAGGAAAAGGACCAGAATGCAATGTGTTGTGCATCTGACGCAAGCAGCTTGTGTAATGTAACACCGGCTTTGATGTGGTTTCGCTGCGGCATACTTCCGTCAGCGCTCTTGAGTTCAAATATAGACATCATTAAAATAGTTGTCAGCGTAAATGTGGCGAGCTCGCAGACCCCTCTGTCTCTTTTGATGTTGAAAAGCATGATGGGAGATGTAGGATAATAGAAGAGAAGGAAAATACGTCTTACCGAGCTGTGTGTGTGTGTGTGTGTGTGTGTGTGTGTGTGTGTGTGTGTGTGTGTGTGTGTGTGTGTGTGTGTGTGTGTGTGTGTGTGTGTGTGTGTGTGTGTGTGTGTGTGTGTGTGTGTGTGTGTGTGTGTGTGTGTGTGTGTGTGTGTGTGTGTGTGTGTGTGTGTGTGTGTGTGTGTGTGTCTGAGCCTCAGTGGAATGCAGTGGTAGTGAGAAGAGCAGCGCTGAGCGGAGCAGAATCAGTGTGATAAGAGGGATCAAAGCGCCCGGAGACCTCATCAACCTACCCAGCATGCTCCCTGCTGATCCACCTGATACTAGAATACAGGCCCCACATACTGCATCGTATTGTGTGTGTGTGGGTTAGAGAGAGAGAGAGAGCAGTAGTTATTTGCATACACTTAGCCTCTCTCCCAATTTGTGTGCCTAAACATTTCTGCTCTGCTGACGAGTGTGTGTTTATTTAGCCTGCGCAGCCTGTGACGGTTTGCTTATGTCTGCGTGTGTGTATTTGTATGCGCGAGTGTGTGCGTGTTAACACTGGCCACACTTTCTCTTCAGATAAGCTGAATTATTTATTGAAATGTTGAGAGGCAGCATTTTTTTTCCCCCCGTTGTTGGTCCAGGCCGTAAATCTGCTGACGCCCGGTCAGAGATTCTTCAAACTGCTTGAGTTCGACAGGGTGAAAATATTCCAGACGGTGTGAAGACTGTGCTGACAGCTTCACGCAGCAGCTCTGGCAAACATTGAACTCCAGCCTTGTTTCACTTAGACTTAGATCTCTACTGAGAGTGAGAGGAGATGTCATGATCCGGCTTTTCAACAAAGTAGCATCCTGCACAACTTTTCTCACTTTCTTGTTGATTTAACGTTGCAGTCACACGTCGACTTTGATCAAGAACAGAAGGAAAAGGTGTCCTGGAAGAAGGGGGGGAAAAATGGATGGCGTGATGCAGACTGTTTGCTGAAAGACGTTATGCCACCAGTGTGGTCGCGTAATGTCGCCTTAAAAGAGGGTTCAGGAGAAGGTGAGGGGGAGAATAAAGGGGAGACATGGAGGGAGATGTTGGAAGTGAGAGGGTTCTGCTGTCGTGTTTCCCTCTCTTCTTTTGTGTTTCTCTCTGAATAATGGAGTATCCAAGCAGGGATATGTGGGTCAGTGGGGCTTTACTTTCCCAAGAGACCAGAGCCACACCCAAACACACGCTCACACACTCTCACACACTCTTACTTAATTCACTCCCTGAGCCCTGACTCGCCCGCCTGTCTGCCTCGCTGGTTAACTCGCAGCGTGACGTCATCCATTTTTCATAAAGTCTGCGATGCTCGCTCAATATTTCATATCTGCTATTGACAGGCCAGTGAGAGTCCACTATATGGAGCTGCTGCGCCCCCTCCTCCTCCTCCTCCTCCTCCTCGCCCCTCAGTCCCTCTCTGGCTTGTAATTAAATTAGCTCTGTCTGCCGATGACAAAGGGCCAGTCATTCGGGCTCTGCTTAGATAGCAAGTAGCTGCACTTAAAGCGGATATGAAGTTAGGCAGGAATGCGCTGAGCCGGGCTCGGTGCTGCTCCCTGGGTGTCAGGGTGAGAGGGTGGGAGAGACGAGGACATGCGGGTCCAGATCAGGCTCCGCGGGCCGGGATCAGCTGACAGCAAACAGAGAAACCAAAACTTCTCCTGTGTTTAAACTCTGTCCGTCCAACTCTGACCTCTCTGAAGGAAGTGTTGGTTATAGAAGCTGTACATGTCTGGGTTGGATTGACTGTGTATTCACTTTAGTATCATGACGTCGATCAGGTCAGCTACAGATTCTTTTCATCAATGTTTGGCAGAAAAGTTTAATTTGACCAGAGATGTCTTTACAGAGACAAAAAACATCATTATATACCTTTCAAAGTCAGGTTGACAAGTTTAAACTTTATTTTTGACAGTCTCACAGCCAAAAATTAAACTGCCAACTTTTCTCGTTTCCAAAGCGGAAGAACACCGATATCTAAGTCTTGGTTTTCTTTAATGTTACTTCAATTATTGACAGTATGAACTAATTGACATCATTGTGATATATCTTTGAATCAGTGTGGATGTAAAAGTTGGACAACCCAGCTTATGTGAAACTAAATGAAACATGTGTAATTGTAAAACATGTGTTTCAGTCCTGAGGAATACAAACATATTTTACATGTGAATAAAGAATGATGTTTGGTGACTCCAGTGTTTATATTACTCGAGCTCTGATAAGGTCCATCCTTTGTGTGGGGACAAATGTTATATCAGGTCTTGTTGGACAGTAGAAATGCTTTTCAGCAGCTCACAGGCTTGGCACACGTGACTCTGAGAAGATCCTCTCTCCCTCCTTTGGTGACACAGCATGTCTGTCTTTTGTATCTTTGGTTGTTGTGTTGCTGACAGATTTGTTGTCCTGTCTCGTTCTCATTTGCAGTGCTTCCCACCTGCTCGCCGCTGGACTTCCACTGCGACAACGGCAAATGTATCCGCCGCTCCTGGGTGTGTGACGGAGACAACGACTGCGAGGATGACTCGGACGAACAGGACTGTCGTGAGTACACTTCCTCTCTCGTCAAGACAAACACACAAACAAACGGTGGCAGTCGCGTCGATGCGCATCGCCTCGCATGGACACACAGTGTGGACGCGCTCTGTCAGGCTCGGGGGGGGGGGGGGGCGACAAGTTATTAAAGTGGACAGATGTTTGAGTGCCATGTGCACTGAGGTGTTTGCTTTTCAGTCTGAAGGAGTAGACTTGCTGTCACACTCAAAAACACGCACACACACACACACACACACTCACATTGACGAGGTGTCAGCAGCACTCCCACGGTCAGAACACAAGACATTCTCTGACCTTTTACCTTACGTTTATCCTGCTCTTCTTTTGATTCGCGTGTGTATGTGTGTTCAGATCTACTGAAAGTACCCCTCAGCTGCTTGCCTGTGTTCTGCAGAGGGGGGAGTAAGTGTGAGAGTCTATTTCTGTATCAACCTATTGCGGATGTGCGCGGTCAGTATTTCAGAGACACAGGGAGGTCCTGAGACACATTATTATCCAAAGCTGTTTTCACACAGGCACTCCTGAAAATAACTAGAACACTTGATGGCAAATTTGCATGTGTGAAAGAAGCTTAAGTCACCTTCTTTTCAGATTGTTTCCAAAGAGCACTTCACATCCAGTAACAGAGTTTGGTTTCTTCTTAAAGTTCTGAAATGATTGTGCAGTCTTGCATTCCTGTTTTCTCTGTGTGAGTTTTCCAGCTGAGAAATTCCTGCGAAGACACACAGTGGTATTAAAGGTCACATATTATCGTCCCTTTCCACCAGTTCAAATAAGTCTCAGAACATGTGTGTGAAGTTTCTTGTTGTAAATCATCTCTGATCCAGTATTTGATCATGTCTATAAACCCCTCTATTTCAGCCCTGTGCAGAACAGGCTGTTTCTGTGTCTGTAGCTTTAAATATTTAAATGAGTTGTGTTTGACCACGCCCCTATCTGGAGGTTGGCTTGGGCTTTCTTGCACCAATGCCAAGTTGTTCACAGTGAGAGGGCAGACTCAGAGGGCAGAACAATCACCTAGCTGTGGGAGTGTCACCCACCTGGGGGAGGGGCTACTGCCCTTTGTGATGTCATGAAGGGAACATCTCCAAACAGCCTGTTTGAGCACACATTTACTGAAAAGTGGAGCAGATAAAAGATGGAGAGGATGGACTTTAGTCATCATTGGGGGGTTTGATAGGCGAGGGCCAAACATGGTAAAGTATGTTTTGCATAATACGTGAGGTGAGAATCTGATTAGTGTTAAATAATGGTTAACCTGAAACACCACAAATCACACTTAACGCTGTGTGTGTACGACAGGACGGAGACAGCACACATGGTGGAGAGCGTCAGACAGTCGCGCCGTGGACATTTTCTCAAAAGATCAATACAGTGTTTTTTCACCCCTGAAAACCAACCAGTGACAAAAATAACTTTAAAAGATTGTCAATCGCATATTAGTCTGCGACATTTTCACATCTATTATTACATCTGTTCCTATCTGTTAAGTTGTTGTGAATGGTTGATTTGATAGCCGTTGGTTTGTTTTAAGTTTATTTGGGAGCTGCTGTGATTTTCTGCCCTGAGGTGCAGCAGAGAGAGCTGAGGTGGGACTTTGAGGTGTGACGTGACGTCTGACAAGCGTTATTTTTGTTCTTTCCTCCAGATTTGGTGACGAGCGATGCTAGTTTCATGACGCTCTGGAATGAGGTCGATTTTTCACTCAAGTCCAACAGCTTGAAAAAGAAGAAAGCTAATAGTCCAATTCTTGCCATTAGTTTTAGTATGAATGCTAACATTCAAATAGGAAGGGAGTGTAAAGATCTAGTTTCTCTTCGGAGTGTTCTATCTTATCTGTTCGTCACCCAGCGGCATCTCGTCCTCATCTGATGACCCACATACTGTATCTACAGCCAGACATTGACTCACTTCCTGATGGGGGGTCTGTCTGCTGCAGCCGCCTATGAATTTTTCATCTTCATGCCCAGTAAATTTCTCCTCCTCCCCTGTTCCCTAAACTGCTTATTATTTCATGCTTCTATCTTTCTCTTTGTTTCTTCACCCCGCTCTGTGTTCCACCTCTCAATATATTTAGTTTCTCCCCGCCATGCTGGCGTTGGATTTTTTTATTATTTAGAGATGGGAAGAAAATCCTCCTCGCTCGGCTGGAACTGAAGTAGATGTCAAGATTTTGAGACAAACGCAGACTGAGGTGTGTCTCACTGTGCGTGTCTGTGTGTGTGTGTGTGTGTGTGTGTGTGTGTGTGTGTGTGTACTTGTGCGCGTGTGTGTGTGTATCTGAACATCGTAGATTCAGTGAGTGAAAAAAAAAAACCCCACCTCAGCAAACACAAAAATGTATGGAGCCTTGTAATGACTTTAAGCGCCCTTTGCCCTTTGACGTTTGGCTGCTGTGTGAATGATGAGCATCTTCAGGGCTTGTTGACCTCCGACCTCTTTCTGTTTACCTCGCAGATGGGAGCGGCGAAGGGGGCACGGGGGAGACGGAGCGAGGGTGAAAATCAATTATTTCTTACAAGTTGAATAATAGATAAAATGAGTGCGTTTGTCAATAATACGGATAAAATTACATTTTCATTTGGACCCACTGCAGGGCCTTTGTGATCTGATTTCTTTTTTTTTTTTTCTTTTTTTTTGGGAGGGGGGGGGCATTCTGGGTGGGGGGAGGTCAGCGAGGGTGATTTATCGACCTGCTGCAGGAAACTAAATTTCAGATGCTGTCTTAAAGGGTCAGAGGCCTTGTTTTACTGAAACCACACAGGAGCTCTTACCTAAGTCTAATCCAGCCACCGAAAAGAGGATAACAATGACACTGTTGTTTGACTTAAATTCACTGTTTATTAACAAGGATTTCTTTGGATGCAGTTTGTTGGGATGCACCAAAATGAGTTTAACATCGCTTCGGCAGACTAATATTTTGTCATGCACTGATGTCTGTAGATGGTGTCTATCTGTTATGTCACATCGATTTAATGTTGTGAAGCTAGTAAACCGAACCGCTTACTTTTAGCGTCAAGGTCGAAAGAAAAATGTCGGCAGTGTTGCAGTCTTGCATCATCTCTGGATCAGCACCATGCTGTTAGTTCTTTTGTAGATCTTGTGAATGTGTTAAACTGCAGCTCGAAATAATATAAAGGCAACAGTTCTCATGATAGTGTTGTAAAAGTAGACTCTGGTGCTTCTGCATGGTTCTTTTTACAACGACCTCCTGAGTCTCCTGGTCCCAACTTCTGGGATTTCAGGGGAGGTCTGTCTGAAATTGTAAGGTGTGCATGTGTGTAAATATATATTTTTTTTTTACTCAGTCACTGAACTGTCACCCATTTGTTTGTCAGCAAAATTTAAATCAGGATGTTTGGTGTATTTCTGTCCCCAATTCAGGTTTTTTTTTTTTTTTTTTTCCCAGAGCCAGATTTTACCAGAAGAGTGTGGAGTAGAAGGGGGGGCGAGTTTACCAAATGCTTAGCACTTAGCCTCAGATTAGGATGTAATTGGATTAAGATCTGATGCTAGCAGTTGCTTGGTTGCCATGGTGCATCAGTATATCAAGAAAAACTCTGTCTATTGGCAAATGTTGACTGGCACGAATGAAGGCTTTAAAAGAATTAGCAGCAGCCTCATCTAATTGTCTTTTTTGTACAACCAAATGCTAAACAAGGCGCCAAGTAACCACTTCTCAACCGCAGTTTACTACGTCTTCAAGCCTTCCCTACTTCTCATCAACTTTTAACTAAATAGGACCTTCATGTACTCAATTGATGATTGGTGATTTGGACGACTTGAATTTCAGATTGGAACCGGAAACTTGTTAGGAGAATGTTTACTGAGACTAAGGGTCATTTTCTTATCCACTTCTATACAATCCAACATCTTTATAGAACCGATGGAGTCGCCCCCTTCTTGGCCATAAAAAAATAATGAAAGTTCAGAGGCCTTAGTTTGACTTGAAAGCTACGTTCTCTTCTCATACAGTCTATGATTAACAGACACATATACACTCAGGCAGCAGGCTGTAGGGCCTCATATACTGTAACATCACTCATCTGAGAAGTGGAGTTTTCCTCCAGCAGCTCTGACTCACTCTGTGATTCTGCAACACACCTGAGAGAAGATGAAATATTTCTCTGAGATGAAGAGAAGCTTCGTCTTCCTCTTTGACTGTGAGCGTCCCTCTGTTTCTGTCTCTCCTTATCTCTCTCTCTCTGTTTGTCTCAGCCGTCTAACACTCACACACTGCAGGGATAAATTATAGATCACCTCCTGCCAGGGGCCATCCATCATTGGTTCTCCTTGACAAACCCGTGCACCCGGACCCGAGGCGAGCGCGCCTGAGCTCTGCCATTGATTCGCGCTTGGTAACAGTAGAAGGGCCACTGTGTTTTTTGAAAATCCATTCAGTGTTTTGTCAATGGAGGTGTGATTAAAGAAGCGAGGTGGAGGAGTTGTTTGTATAAATGAAAGGGTTTGAAAGTGAAATCAAGTCAATGTCAGCGAGCTGAAAGTTCACTGGAGGGAAGGTCTCGTGTCTGTCTTTGTCCTCAGGGCTGCTGCTATGAATGACAAATGTGTCTTTTATGTGACGTGTCAAGGTTAGCTGTTCCTAGAAACATCATTTCCTCATGAACAGCAGCCAATATATTTAAGACAGACGATGAAACAGGCTGAGGAGGAGGATGATGTTGATGTTACAGTTTTAGTGGATTAAAACTGTCCTGAATCCAAAACTAGTTTCCATGAATGGGACTGAAGAACCTGAGCAGGAGAGCTTGGGCCTGCACGCTTTGAAGGGTAAAACTAGGACATATTTAGTCAGTGGTTAAAGTATTGTTTATTGTCTCTTTTTCAGTTCAAATAAGTCTCAGAGCTCTCCAAAACATGTATGTGGAGTTTCTTGTTCTTGTTGATCCTGTATTTGATCATGTCTGTGATCAAATACAGGATCACCCCTCAGAACAGGCTGTTTCTGTGTCTGTAGCTTTAAATATGTAAATGAGATGTGTTCAAAGGGCGCTGGAGGGCTCAAGTTTTAACGTACAGTAAGGGTGAAAGGGATCTTGAAACTCATGATTGGGATTGTTTCACTCGTTTGATTCCCTGTTATCATTTAAATCGGTCCAAAAAATAGAAATAGGGGCGCCGGCAGCCGTGTGGTTCGTCTGTTTCTGTGGGTTCATAGCTACTCTCTACAGCCGGCTGTGGGATGCAGTAACTAACCTGGAAAAAGGGTTTCAGAAAGTGTTGAACAACCTCTGCAGAACTTTACGGTTCAACTATAAACACCTGCTGCAGATTTTTAATGGATGGCATGTCGTCAGTCTGGTTCAGCCAAATATTTGGAACACGCCAAGCATACAGCGAGACTCTGGAAACAAGGATCATACTTAAGTTGTGGTTTGAGTTTTTGTAGTGATTTCTTTATCCTTTTTTTTTTTTTTCCACATTGGATGCTTGGCTTGTCACTTTTTCTGTCATGTGTTGTAACCAACGTTAATTTAACTCACCACAGCCTTTGTTTCCTTAAGGGCAAATCAGCATCACTTTTACAGCTGCCAATTATGTTGTGTTCGTTTGATTTGTTTTTGGAAAAAACATTTGTTACGTGCTGTATGAAAGATGGTATTTTCTATACCACGTTTTCCCTCTGATCAGTGACTGTGACAGCTGCACGCACACACACACACACACACACACACACACACACACACACACACTATGATTTTCTTGAAGCGCACTGCTCACCGTGCAGCAGTAGCTGTCGATCAGATGATTTTTGTTTTGAGATTGAACCACAGGATATTCAGTGTGTGAGTCTTTGAGCTTTAAACCTTCACCCTGGGGAGTGTTCGGCTTGTTTACAGAGAGGAAAAAAATCCCTTTTTTCTCCTCAACTCTTTGCTCTGAGCCTGACATGAAAGGTCACAGTTTCCCTCGTGTCAGTGCAGCTGTGGATATCGTGTCAGCACAGCTCGGGAATGGCTGCGTTCTTATCCAACTCTTGTAAAGTTTGTTGTCTTTGCTCTCTTTTTGCACCCTCATTTATTTGTACTCTCTAACATCTATCTGTCTTTTTTTTGTTGTTTTTGTTTCTGCAGCTCCCAGAGAATGTGAGGAGGATGAGTTTCACTGCCAAAATGGTTACTGTATCCGCAGCCTGTGGCACTGTGACGGTGACAATGACTGTGGCGACAACAGCGATGAACAATGTGGTGGGTGTACATACAAGCCCAAGCAGCATCATTCAGTCACATGGTCTCATAATTATGTTCATATTTTGTTCTGTTCCTTCGAATCTTTCTCAGACATGCGGAAATGTTCCGACAAGGAGTTCCGCTGCACGGACGGCAGCTGTATCGCTGAGCACTGGTACTGTGACGGAGACACGGACTGCAAGGACGGATCCGACGAGGAGAGCTGTCGTAAGTTAGATCGAGTCCTCGACGCAGCTGCTGTGGGTTTGAATCCGCCCGCTGCCCTTTGCTGCATTTCATCGCCTGCTTTCTGCTCCCGACCTTCCCTGTCTCTCTTCTGCTGTGCCGTCTAATAACGGCAAAAAGGCCCCAAAAAAAAACGTAATATAGAAGAGCAAAGATTAAAATCTGGATAATTTAGGCGTCTCTGTCAGTATAAAAAATACTCTCTCTTCGCTTTTGTTTGTTCACTTATTCCTTATAATCTCAACTTAAACTAACCTTTAAAAATCGAAATACATTATACTAAAAACACACATCAAGAGCTCTGAACAGTTTGTTAGTTTTTCAGTTCAAAGCGGACTAACAGCTCCCTCACAGTGAGGTCTGTTCTCTTTATACTGCAGCATCAGGACCCTTAGCTTTAACTGCAACAAGGAGTCAAATCGTGTTAGCAGCCAGCTGCATGTCATCTTAGCCGCAGCGTGTGAGCATGTCCACTGTCCGATCGTCTTTATCCAGAGTGTCCTTTCTGACAGACTCCACCGAGACACAGCGAAGCTTCACAGAGCCTCCGAGAGCTGCGCCATCTTTTCCAGCGTTTTGTTTTAACACGTCCGCATGTTTGTCTGTGCAGCCTCAGATGTGATGGCAGCCACCTGCAGCGTGGAGGAGTTCCAGTGTGCGTATGGCCGCTGCATCCTGGACATCTACCACTGCGACGGAGACGACGACTGCGGAGACTGGTCGGACGAGTCGGACTGCTGTAAGCTGTCAATTATTCACAAACACGTTTCAAAAGCTTCAACATTTACTTCCGATGTTTGTTGACCCCTGAAGTCATCCTGAATGCATTATCAGGTTATGAATTAGAAAAATAAACACCCTCACTTTTAAGGTTCTGAATGCAACCCTCGAGGAAATGAAGTCCTAAACAAAGCAGATTGTCAGTGAGGAGTTTCTGATCCAGCCGCTCCTCTCACTCTCACACGTGGAGATACTTCACAGGATCCTCAGCAGCCCTCCTGGCTCTCACTGAAACTGTCTCATGTAGTCAAAGAAGACAGGTCTCCTTTGGGAGATCCGGCTTCAGTTATGGCTAATAGAGTAGAGTTTGATTTCTTCTCTCCTCCTCCCCTTCTCCACCCCTCCTCCCGCTCCTTCTCAAACTGACAGTGGCATTGTTGTAACATGTGTCCCAAAATAGCGAGTCATCCTCCTCATGTCCTGCAGCACGCTGCAGCAGTTCAGCTGGAGTTCAAAAATTTAATATGGGACAATCTGAAAGTCTGTGTTTAGACTGACATCATTTTAGTGGTAAAAAAAAACAAAACCCAAGCCAGTCAGTTCCAACGTAAACATACCAACATTTAGATCACAGCTCTGACAACACTACGGCTGGCAGGACTCGGAAGACGGCTACGACTCATTTATGATATACAGTACTTGATTTCTGCGTAAAAAGTTTCACTCTTTCTTTAAGGCAAGAAGTGTGTGTGCAGGAGAAGGAGGAAGAAACATCCGTCCTTAAATACAAAATCCTCAGCTCTTCCCAAACCTTGGCTCAATCAGACATCACAATCTGTACTTTTGGAGCTGGCGGCGTAAAGTGTACATGCTGTAAAATATAAACCACTTTGACATTTTGCATTCTCACATACCACTACATCAAGGATTGTCCTTTATAAGTTTTGGCTTACCATATTGGTGTGAAAAAGTTTGTGATACAAAACTGAGGAAAAAAGAGAAATCTTCACACTTCTAAAGCTCACACAGGAAGCATGATGAGGGGATAATCTGCTTTATGTAGAAAAACAAGTTCTCCTTGTGCTTTAAAGGATGCTTCCAGTATTCGACTTCACAAACGGTTGTCTCATCACGCCGTTTTTGTCTCGCCTTCTCGTCCGTGGTTGTCAGATTGAGCTCAGGAACAGCTGCTGTTTGCAGACCTCTGCTTCACAGCGTCTGTCACCACTGGAAACACACTGTCTGTTAGAATTGTTCTCTCACTGTATTTCACACACACACACACACACACACACACGGAGTGAAGCCATGGTCCTGATTAACACACCCGATCGTGTTTCGGCCTCCTCACTCCAGAGACGCTGCACGCTGCTGACAAATCTCTCAGCGTCTCTCTCCTCGTTCCCCTCGTCTCTGATTTCTCAAATGTTCGTTTCGCTCATTGTCTGTAACCGCCAACCTCATCGCCCTCCTTCTCTCTCTCTCTCTCTCTCTCTCTGACACACACATCATGCATGCACGGTGGTTTCCCTCTTTGATGTGTTTATCTGCAGTGCAGATAAGCAGAGTTTCAAGGTTTTTTTTCTGACATTCTTTTGGTCACGTTAGCCGGCTCTGTTTCGCTCTCATCTCCACCCACAGCCCGGGTTTTATTTTTAATTACCGGCCCACTTTTAAGGTGTTAATCTGGGGGGGGGGGGGGGGGGGGGTTAGTTTAGTTTTGGCAATCAAAGCTTTTTCAAAGAAGTGAAGATTGTGATCGTTGTAAAGCCTCCAGTTTGGCATTTCTGCCCAGACATGTAGTTTCTTTGGAGCTGGAAGTAAACACATTTGGCTAACAAGCTGGATATTTATGACTACTTGTTAAAGACAGGCAGTCCTGACCTAAAGTAACCCTTCTTTTTTGTCTTATTTTCCCTTAACTCGTCCCTTTTTTACACAGTGGGCGCCATAATGTGCTTTCGAAGACTTGAAACTTGAGATTGTGACCTTAGACTTACTGACCAAATGTTTACTGAGACTGAGAAATAAAGTAATTTTCTCTCACTTGGAGTTCTCCTTGAAACGATCCGAGTCATCTCTGCTTGCCAACAAAACCAAGCAGGCTCATCTGAAGCTTGTTGCATTGACTTCCCTTTTTGAAACCTGCAGTCTACGGTTGCTTCTCGTTCACGGTCTTACACACAAAGCTCTAAATCCATGACAGGAGATGCTGTATGTTTGTGGTTGGATCAGAAGCGAACAGGGTTCACAGATCAGTCCTCATCCGGTCTGATGTGGAACCAGCTGGGCCTCCATCATGTCCCCGAACATTTCATTTCCTGTTGTCATGTCCTTTTAAGCTGCCCACTTTTCTTTCTCCTTCTAATGCTTTTGACTCATTCATAATGACAATTCAATTTAATGTTTGAAGTCGTCATGTTCAAAAAAAAAAGAACGTTTGCCGGTGTCTTGGCTTCCTGAAACATACAGAAAGTTTGTTGACACACACACACACACACACACACACACACACACACACACACAGAGGAGGAATTCCACAGAGGCGTAAGACGGCCCATCCTCAGACAGCATTCCTTGGCATCGACTTTCCAGACACATGAAGGGTGCTTTGTTAGAGAAGAAGCCTCTCTCTCTCTCTCTCTCTCTCTCTCTCTCCCTCTCTCTTTCTCACTCTCTCTCTCTCTTTCTTATAGGAACACACACACATCAAAACAGTGAAACTTGCATGCCTCGTTACTGCTCGTGAACGCTGATACTGCTCTGGACTTCCGAGCTGAGCAGATGAAAGAGTGTGTGTGTGTGTGTGTGTGTGTGTTTCTGTGTGGGTGAATCACTTGAATGTGTGTGTGTGGGCGTCTGTGTGTACGTCGGTGGCGTCCCACGCTGATCTCTCCTTTCTCTCTCTTATCGCTCTCTCTCTCTGTGGGAGAGCCACCTGCTGTTTTGATCATCTCTCTCTTCTCTCACTGAGCTGATAAGGCTGCACCGAGCTCCAAAACATCTCTCCTTTTTTTTTCTTTTTTCTTTGCATTCCCTCGCTTGTCATTTTGCTCATCCCATATCTCATGCCCACTGTGGCTTTGATTGGAGCCGACTCGTGCTGTCAGGAGGAAACGTGTCAAAAGAAATCCACACACAGCGTGCACTTTAACATACACACACACACACACACACACACACACACACTCACACACACTCTGGATTTAAGATGCTTACGTTTGATTCAGCTTTAATCTTCCCGTCCACCTCGGTCCTCATCTGCTGCCAGTTCCAGCTTCTCTTTGATGTGATCAGATGTTGAGCGCTGGTGGGAGAGTGAAAGGTGGGACAGCTTCGGTGCCGAGTCAGAGATGATCACAAGGTCGCTAAAAAACAAACAGAAACAGCTAATGTTTAAAGGAAAGATATGAAACACTGTTTTTTTTTTTTCTCCTCCTGTTTTAAGATCTCTTTGAGACAGGGATCAGAGAGGGCAGCAAACTGAAGATCTCATAACGCTTACTTACTTACCCATGTGGACAAATTATTTTCTAAAGTAGAGATACAAACCAGATCTGAACAGACCCTAAGGATAAATGGACCCAATCCAAAATGTGGTTGACCCTGAACAGACCCTTATAGAAAGAGCAGACCATCATTGGCAGCAGCACAAGTGAGCCAGTGAACGAGCAACCGCAGTCTATAAGAATAAATACCCAAACATCTCACTGGTTTTTTTCTGGACTTGAAGTTCAGCTTCCAGAGAATTCAGTTTTTACTTGATGTAGACGAAACACAAAATACTGATCTGCTCTAAACCGTGAGGAAGACGAAGATATTAAGATGGACATTTCTGTGGACGGCCTTGCTTCACAGCATGTTGTAGCTTCAGCTTAATGTGAAAAGGATAGGGAACACACCTGAGAGCCCTGAGAACGAACATTTGCATCTTGTTTTTATATCACCTGTAAGCGAGGTTCTGAACCACAGGTTAAAAATAAATGATGAACTCTGTACCTCAAACTTAGATTTTTTTTCCAGATGATAAAATCCGAGCTGCGGTCTGGTCTTTGGTTGTGACATTTCTGATGTCATTCATGTGTGCGTAGCTTCCCACCAGCCGTGCAGATCAGTTGAATTCATGTGCAGCAGCGGGATGTGCATCAACGCTGGCTGGAGGTGTGACGGCGAATACGACTGTGACGACCAATCAGACGAGAAGAACTGCAGTAAGTAGGGTTACCTTGAACACCTCTCGTTGCTGTGCAGATTGTGCATTTACAAATACGTATCTACCCAGAGTATCTACTCTGCTTTTTGAATCATTCCAGCATGTGACTGTTTGTATATCTGTGTGTTATCTTACTTCCTGTTTGTGTTTGCAAACGAACCGATCCCCCCCCCCCCTGAATGTCTCGGAGGACCTGCTTCATGACTGAATGAATCAAATGTGTGTTTTCTGTTTCCTGCAGCCACGTCCATGTGCACGGCTGACCAGTTCCGCTGCGGGACTGGACGCTGTGTCCGGTTGTCATGGAGATGTGACGGAGAGGATGACTGCTCTGACCGCAGTGATGAAGAGGGCTGTGAGAAAACTGGTACGACCGTGCTCATTGCCTTGATTTTTAGAGGCTAAATATAGCACAGGCTTCAGTTGTAGTCATGACAACAGCTCAGAACAGCCTGCCATTGCTGACAAATTCACTTTTCATCTGTCTATTATTGAGAACCACTGTTGCGTTAAATGAAAAACTAATAAGAACCCCTTTTTTTTATTCTTCATAGAGGTGTTGATGTTGTTGTGTCATGTTTTGGTAACAAGAGTTTAGTAAGTGACGGGCAGAAGAGGAGATGAAGAGTTACTGCTATCTTCATACTGCTTGTATTATATTATCTTAGACACGACTCGGAGAGTGTAGATCAAATCTCCGATCACTGACGCTTCATTGTTTCATGGGACAAGTTGCAGGAAGGATTTCTCTGTTGTATTCCTCGTGTTCCTCGCCCGCTGAGGCGGAGGTCAGAGTGAGTGAGGACGGTGGTGGCTGGGCGTCAGGGACGTTGAAGGTGGGGGGGGGAGCTTCCATAAAGAAACAGTTGGGTCTAGTCCTCCAAGCTGGAAGCTCGGGTTGGAATCCGACCTGTGACTCCTTTTCCAGAATGCCATTCCTCCTCTCTCTCTCTCTCTCTCTCTCTCTTTCTGTCCCTCTCCCTCTCCCTCTCTCTCTCTCTCTCTCTCTCTCTTCTCTCTCTCTCTCTCTCTCTCTCTCTCTCTCTCTCTCTCTCTCTCTCTCTTTCTCTCCCTCTCCCTCTCCCTCTCTCTCTCTCTCTCTCTCTTTCTCTCTCTCCCTCTCTCTCTCTTTCTCTCTCTCTCTCTCTTTCTCTCTCTCTCTCTCTCTCTCTCTCTCTCTCTCTCTCTGTGATTTCCAACTCTTCCTGCTGTATCTCTACAATAAAGAAGGCACAAACTGTCCCAAAAAAAGAAGAAGAAAAAAGATTGGAATATGTTTGGCTGCAGTAAATAAACAACAAAGATATTCAAACTCCACTCTCGATTCCTTGGTTGTCTCACGGATTCTGTCTTTCCACCTCCTCACAGAGAGCCCTCCATGTGCTCCTGATCAGTTCCAGTGTGGGAACAGACGCTGCATTGGTCAGAGAAAAGTGTGCAACGAGGTCAATGACTGCGGAGACTGGACGGACGAGCACCCACATCATGACTGCCGTGAGTAGATTTATCCCAATCTGTACAGCTGTGTGAAGGTTAGGTCTGTCGCTCGGCACATCTCTCCTCTCCAAGGAACAGAATCTGAACATGTACTGTTCACTCTCACACTTCAATACAGGCTCTAATCTTAGGGTTTGAATGTAAATAAAGAGGAGGAGAAATTA
Organism: Symphodus melops; assembly: GCF_947650265.1. NCBI lineage: Eukaryota > Metazoa > Chordata > Actinopteri > Labriformes > Labridae > Symphodus > Symphodus melops. The sequence goes on from NC_136693.1 coordinate 3,760,360, forward strand.
GAAATCCGTGTGTTAAAATGTCTTAGCATGCCCCAGACTCGGCTGGCTTCCTGTGGGGATAAAGTACTTTGAGGCTTTGACAGCAGATGAGTCAGATATTTCCTCCAGCCTGCGCTCGTGTTTTCACTGAATCAGCATGCTGTGTTTATGTTCCCGTCATGTTTCTGCGTGGCGTGCAGGTCCACGTTCCAGCGAGGGCAACTGTAACCAGAATAACGGAGGCTGCTCCCAGAAGTGTCAGATGGTCCGAGGGCTGGTCCAGTGCACCTGTCACACTGGATACCGGCTGATGGACGACGGCAAAGCCTGCCAGGGTACGTCTGTGTGTGTGTGTGTGTGTGTGTGTGTGTCCATCACAATCGCACATCAATGTCTGCACTGTAAGTGAGCAGGCCGGGAGTGTTAATATTCATGACCTCTGCATAGTTTCACCACTTGGCAGTGGCTTCCTTGTGTTCAACACGCAAAAAGCCTCATTAACTTTTTAATGCTTCTCCTTGCTGCTATTTTCTGCTACTTGGGAGATTTCATGTTCACTCTTTTATTTCACAAAGTTATTTTCAAGGAAAAATAAGAAACAGATGTTCTAAATACAGTGAATAAGAGTTGCGTTATTAAGTTTCCAAAATGAACAGTGTGCATTAGAGGTCATGGAGAATCAAGCCATGAAAACTCCTCCATCAAAGTCCAACCTTTACTTTTCTACTCGGGCTAACGGTTGGTTTGCTGTTAGCCTGGCAAACGTGCAGCCGTGTGGGGGTGCGGCCTACTTCTCTGGTCCAAACAGATCCAGACCATTCAGGACAAACTGGCTGCTGCATTGTTGTCGGAGAAGCAGCACTTCAACCTGGCATGTTTCCTTCATGTCTCTGATCAGATAGTAAGGTCCCTTTATGATTCATTTCAGAGGATATCTTTCATATTGCTCCTTTAATTTGGCCTCCAATAACTTCGCTGAGTATTTGATTGCACGCTGAGTCGTCATTTTGTCAGCAGCAGATTTCCTTAAAGTATGAATTTCAAAAGAACTTCATGGTAAATACGATGCGGGTTTGAAAAGCTTGATGATTGATTGTGTGGCCACAAAGGGAAAGCTGCACCAATGCAACATTTTTGAAGGCTGAATATGATCCATTGGATATTTGTTTCAAGGGTTTGGTTCAAGGTCAAAAATTGATTTATAAAGTATGGGGTGCAATAGGATCTTAAGATCTGAATGGGATTCTAAAGTGTGAATGCATTCAGCCACCTCTGCTCACCTCATTCTGTGATGTGCATCTACTGTTCACCCTTCACGACTTTGACTGGAATACCTTTCTGTCCCCTCACCTCTGTCTTTTTTCTGTTCTGTTCCAGATGTGGACGAGTGTGCTGAAGAAGGCTACTGCAGCCAGGGCTGTACCAACGCGGAGGGGGGGTTCCAGTGCTGGTGCGTTCAGGGCTACGAGCTTCGTCCTGACAAGCGCAGCTGCAAAGCTCTGGGTAAGAAACCACTGTACTGTATTTCAACCTTGACATGTGACCGCAGAGAGTCGGCGGGGTTTGACCTCCAATGAAAACACGGTTGCATGGTGTTTATACTTGCCGCTGCAGTAACTGTATCCAGCCCTTCTGCCCCCGGGATCTTGGACTCTGTATGAGGCAGGCTCAGTTGGAGCGTCTGGACTAGATTTAGATATGCAGGGTAGGTAGAGTGCAGCGCGGGTACATCAGCCCATCAATCTGCTGCAGTAGAGAGTTAAACTCGGGTCAGGACCGCATGTCAGGCAGTCGCCAGGACCCAGACCTTCACCTCCTGTGAGATTAATGCTCGCCGTTATTAAAAGTGACCATCGACCCTTCCTCCAACTTTCTTTTTCATCTCTTTTCTCTTTTGTTACCATCCAACTTTCACTTGACATTAGCCCACAGACTTAAAAAATGGCAACCTCTGCACTTTTCACTGGTTATCAAATGATTATTTTTTTCGTTCTAGAACGTGGCATTTTGGCGTCACAATCTTATTTTTTGCAACCAGCAGACATCATATTTGTATGAGAAGGTCGAAGAGGACTTTAATTTAGTAATTTAGACCAAAAAATCAATAGAGAAATCTTAACTTGGGTCATAAATCAACTAAAAGGAAGGCTGATAACTCTATTTTTGCAGTCAGTAAAGTCACCCTCTGCTGGCCATTAAAAACAATGCAAGTTCAAGACATTGAACTTCACCTTTAAGAGTCTACGTTCATTTCTTATATATAAAGTCTATGCTTCCCTTCCCAGTTTTCCAGTTTGTAATATGCAGCCCCCTTAACCTCTCTCCGGCCCCCTTCAGGTCCAGAGCCGGTGCTGCTTTTCGCCAACCGTATCGACATCCGTCAAGTTTTGCCGCATCGCTCTGAGTACACCCTGCTGCTCAACAATCTGGAGAACGCCATCGCCCTGGACTTTCACCACGACCGTGAGCTGGTCTTCTGGTCAGACGTGACTCTGGACCGCATCATGAAGGCCAACCTTAACGGCTCCAACGTGGAGGAGGTGGTCTCCACCGGTCTGGAGAGCCCAGGTTGGTACAGCGGCCAAGGTTCAAATCTAGGACAACAGAGTCATTTATCTTTCATCCAATTCATTAAAGTTGGCGGCTTTCTGTTCAGCGCTCACCCACTCCATCCATCACCACGGTCATTTAGAAGAGTCAGCAGGATGACATCAGTATTTTGAAAACTCAGAAACCCTTGTTCTCTCTCTCTCTCTCTCTCTCTCTCTGTCTCTCTCTCTCTCTCTCTCTCTCTCTCTCTCTCTCTGTCTAGATTAGGGTCTAATTGGAGTTTTTTTTTTCTTTCTCTCCGTCAGGTGGACTGGCCATAGACTGGATCCATGACAAGCTGTACTGGACAGACTCGGGAACATCCCGTATCGAGGTTGCCAACCTGGACGGATCGCAACGCAAGGTGCTCCTGTGGCAGAACATGGAGAAGCCCAGAGCCATCGCATTACATCCCATCGAGGGGTACGAATCCAAACACACACACATGCACACGCACACATGCACACGCACTGACACACTGTGTATTCTCCAAGACAGATTGTTCCAAACTTCCACACTCTCATATATACATATCCCCTCTGGATGTGTCCCAGTTGTAGTGTAGCAGCAGAGCTGGGATTAAAGTTTGGCAGCACAGCAGTGCCCACAGGCGAGCATCTGTGTGGAACAAGGCTTTCATGACAGGGAAAGACGTTTGTTTCCTACTCGGCAGCCGAGGAAGGACAGCTTTGGATGAAGCCCCGGAGAATTTTTAAGCTACAAAACTCATTGAGCTTATTATGTAGCTCATTTGCATGGGATAATTGAAAACTATCTAAAAAAGTGTCTCTACCCTCCGAGGCCGGTCGCAGCAGATGAGCGGTGATATGGAGGACGGGAAAGTGGAACGCAGAGGACACACATTTGTTTTTTTTTTCAGTCATCTGGTGTGTCGTTAATACTGACATCGGTCCGTTTGGAAAAAAAACAACAAAATAAGACACAAGTCCACTTAACGTGACGCTCCCATTGCAGGAAGATCTACTGGACAGACTGGGGCAACACGCCTCGCATCGAGTATGCAAACATGGACGGCTCCAACCGGCGGGTCATCGCAGACACACACCTGTTCTGGCCCAATGGACTCACCATCGACTACGCCGGCCGCCGGATGTACTGGGTGGACGCCAAACATCATGTCATAGAGAAGGCCGACCTGGACGGACGCAACCGCAAGGCCGTCATCAGCCACGGTGAGCTACTGCCTGATCTTTGTCTATTTCAGTGACATCAACAGCTCGCTTCAACTGAGTTTCATTTTGGTAAAAATGAGATTGGAAGCATTATTTAAGAAACCTGCTTAGATTTGGTATTTTGTATTCATTTCAAAGAGAACGCTGTCGAGGAGCTGTCCTGCTTTGTACCCTGATTAACGGGCTTATTTTGTGCTTTTATGCCAGTTTGAAGTCGGGCCTTAAAAACAGTACGACGGAACAGTTCTTTAGATGGTTGATCAGACTCGCATCGGTGTCCGTTCATCCAAGCAGCTCACTCTTGCTGTTTCTTTGACAACACATGCTCCATAGCTATCAGATACCGTTTTAATGAGGCCCTATTTTCACACATCTGGACTCTCTCACAGGCCTTCCTTTCTCTAAACTCTTTGCACGTCAATCAAAACAAGTTATTAAACACTTTACTTTACTGTGGAATTATACGTTTCTAACACTAACAGTGACCCCTAACTGTCTACCTGCTTCTTCAGCCTCATTTGTCCCCTTTGCTTTGATGAACATGCACTGAACTTCGATGGCCTATCGGCCACTGATGTGGTTTGATAAAATACCAAGAAGCTGGTTGGAAGATTTGCTGTTGCGAGGATCCCCGACTGAAGTGGGGATTTCTGATTGCTGATGTTTCTGTTGACAGAGAACTGTCCAGGTTCTTTTCTGATAAAGTGAAAAAAGAGAGTGTTGAAGCACATCCGTGGCGATAAAGAGTGAGAAGAGAGACTACGTCAGAGGTGTGTGTGTGTGTGTGTGTGTGCGCCATCAGCCCTGTGAGCTCTCCTTAATGATGTGTGCTCTCAGGATAAAAGGCTGTAATTGGCCCTGTCCTTTCTCCACAGCCTCTGTTTGCTCAGACAACACACAGGACAAATGGGACGAGTGTGTGCGTGTGTATGTGTAAGCGAGCGAGTGTGTGTGTGTGTGTGTGTGTGTGTGTGTGTGTGTGTGTGTGTGTGTGCATAGTTACATTCAGAGCTGCTGTGCCCTGGAATGTTAACGACTGTCTATCTCCCTTCACCTATAGCTCTCTGAGTGTGTGTGTGTGTGTGTGCTCGCTGGATGTGTGCCAGCTCCTTTGTCACTGGAGCTGGACAGGGGGGCGGCTGTTACGGATAACACCGCTATCCATTCTGCACACCTGTGCACCTGAGGCGGGCGACGGGAAGAGGAGGTGTTCGGTTTGTTTTCTCTGTGTGTGTGTGTGTGTGTGTGTGTGTGTGTGTGTGTGTGTGTGTGTGTGAGTGTGTGTGTGGATGTGATATAAAGTATATCTGCCTGAGGAAAGTACTAGCATAGTGCAATGATGAAAGGAAGCGATGCCCCCTTGTGGACAACCACTGAGCCCACAGGACATGAAGCTTAAAGGTCATCTATTAGACATTATGGTGCTCCTTTACTAAGTGCAGTTCAGTTCATTTCAGTTTTAACCGTCCAGACTAATTGAGATGTCTTCTTTGAAGACTTGGTGTTGTAATTCTCTGAGGAAGACTTTATCCTACTTTATCCAAACCAGGGAGGGCTTTAACCCCGGGGAGCTTGAACACGAAGCATCTCCTGTCAATCTGCCCAAATGTTCTGGGACTTTTGAGTAGTTATAGAGCAAGTTCATGGTCACTCCTAAAGCTCCTTTAAGGAGTTTTTGGCTGATTATAAATCAGTTAATCAGTTAATATTTACAGTTTATAGACGAGATCAGCAACAATGTGTAATGATTAGCTTTGAATCTAAAGTCATTCACAATAATTTAATCCCATTCTGAACAAGTGCATTGAAGATTTACTGGTAAAAAAATATATATATACCGGTATATATATATATATATATATATATATATATGTCCTTTACAAAAGTTAAATATAAAAAGTGTGTTTTCATTTTCTTGTATGAGGATACACAAACTAAGGGACAGCTGATCACGCTGTTTAACTCCATGATGTGTGCAGAGGACACAACCTGCTTTCCAGTTTTCCTCTAAAAATGTTTTTTTAAAGGCCTATACTTCAAGAAAAGAGCAGTGCCTCCTACTCATATGGTTTTTAAAGCGTGAACAAATCCACCAAACTCAAAGATGAACGTCATTCAAGAAGGAGAACCATTTAAGATCAACTGCTCAACTTTTTCTGCATCACAGTCCCTCACACTGTAAGCTGAGCAGCTCTCCATCCAGCTGGAGGCGCCGCTGTGTCGCTGATGACCCGCAGAAAGAGAGTGTGACAGATTCAGCCGAGGCGTGAAAGGACAGGGAGGTGCCACATGCAGATTAAAGCGGACGTTACTGTGAAGGCTGGGTGGGACGTTTGATGCCCTGTCGGCCTGCAGCTGCTCCCCCAGCTGTCCCGGAAAAAAAAAAGGAGCAGGCGGGTGGGGGGCACGACGTGGGGTGGGAGAGCAGTGACGACAAGGGAGAAGGTGACCGTATCAAAACCAGGCGCCTCATGGCTTTAGATGACTCTGAGGAGGGAAGAGGGCGCACTGTTGTCCCCCTCATGTCAGGATGAGATCAGAGAACACACACGCATACTCAGTTTCACCTTACACACACCTGGAGCCGGCTGAGGAATATCTTCTTATTTGCTTTTCTCACTTCAATGATTACTCTGTACCTGTTGTATATACTGCTCGACACATTACTTCACCACTTTTGCTTTTGATTGAAATACATTTTACTACTTCATGAAACTTAATCTATCATGTATTTCAGAGAAGCTCCGATGGGGATGCTTGATTCGAGAAGCCAGCTGTGGTAGGAAATGAAGTTGAATGTGTTTTACTGAAGTGGAATCCGAACAGAATAATGAATCTGCTCTTAAAGATGTTTTGGTGAAGCTCTTGTGCAGCATTGGTAATGTGTGATATGTGTTGTGTTGTTTTGTGCTGGTGTGTGCCTTTCTGTTTCTATGGGGACGTGTTTTTATTTGATTCACTGATTGGCAGTGGATGCAGCTGAATGTTTGGCAGCAGTTTAAGTCGAAGACAAATTTCCCAAAGGGGACAATAAAGTGTATCATATATCGTATCGTATGAGGTCATATACTAACATGATGTACTGTATCACATCGTATGGTTACGTCTCGTATCGTAAGGGATACGCAACATAAAGTAAAAGATTGTATCATAACATATCATAAACAATGGCCAGCCCTATTTACAGTATTACTCTCTGCTCAGGAGCCATTAGTGAGGGGTGTAAAGAAAAATAAAGTCACCCGTTAGTAATACAGACCATCGTCATGGAATCAAAATAAAATACACAAGATTAAAAGTCAAGTCAGAGCCACAAACCCGGCTTACAATGCTGAAATTCACAAGTTATGTTACGTTAACATCGGAGCCGATGTCTGCCCATGTCTTCATGTTTCCCATCTCATCAATCAAGCACAGTCGATTATTAGATCATTAAACAAACCGCACATTACTTCGATCCTCCTCAACCTGTTTGACTTTCTATTCAACTCCACCAACTCCCCGTGCTGATATCCATACACCACTCCTAAAATGATCTACTTCGTATGTGTGACACTGATTTGAGGACAGGACACATTGACTCAAGGCAAACTAAATTACAATCTGTTATTAGTTGATAATACAAATGTAGATTAAATTGAGAAGGATTTAGGAATAGATTTTTGTTCAGGGCTCTCAGGATTTTTCTGCAGGATTTTTGTGAAAAAGAGTTTTTTTTTTTGATAAAGGTTAAATAAAAAATGAATAACATTTAAATATGATAAACTTTTGCCAATTGGGCTTAAACTCACACACACACACACATGCATGCAAACCATGACTGTAATCCTCATGGCTCATTATTATTCTGGTCTCTCTCCAGTTTTAGCCATTTACCACTTGACATTTATGCCAGCTATAAAACACTATCATTAAATGAGCAGCTCTGTTTTAAAAGCTCTGCGCCTGCAACCCCCGCCACACCCCCTACCACCGCCGCCGCCACCACCACCACCACCACAGCTCTGTGTAGCTGCAGAAATCACTTTTTCCATCCATTGGGCACTCTCATTTTACTGGCTGTGCAGCTACTTGACGGGAGGAGGATTAAGCTGGAAAGAGAAAAAGGACGTTAATTTGCATGAGTGCGGAGGAGTCACCCTGAACAGATGTTCCCAATGGAGACAAATCTGCGAGGAGTTCCCTGCAACACATGTTAGCGTTTAGGCTACGCTTCCACTGTTATGGGCTGTAAACTCTGGTGCAAACAGCTCTCGGCACAAGTCAACAAATTGTACAGAGATAAAAGTAGTCGCAGTATCGAACTCTTAATGCACTATTTGAATGAAGCTAAACACATTCTTGCTCTAATCTTTGGCATATAAAAGATATAGTTTATGCACATTTTAATCTGCCACAATGAAACTTTGGTTTTTGTATGTTGTCTGTTTTCATATCGATTGTTTCCAGCCGATGAAAGGTCAGTTATTCTAACGTTTTACTTTTATGGTTCCTCATTTCAAACCAAAAGTAAGAGAGATCCAGCTGTGAATACTACCCACACTTCTACTCTTTCCATTTCGCCTCATGGTAAAAAAAAAATCACATTCATCACAACATTATCCAGGAGATATACATCCAAGATATACAACTGACCTTCAGAAAAAAATCTTCCATTAAAAAAGTTTTAGTTTAAGGGGCGCCGGCAATCCCAACATTGTACAGAAGCCATTGACTTCCAATTGGGCGTCACAAGTTTGAATCCGACATGTGGCTCCTTTCCTGCACGTAATGCCCCTGTCTCTCTCTCTCTCTCTCTCTCTCTCTCTCTCTCTCTCTCTCTCTCTCTCTCTCTGACTGACTCTTTTCACTGTCCTGCCTCTATATAAAGACATAAAAATCCCCCAAAAAATAAACCTAAAAAAAACAGGGTTTGTTAGGGTTTGTTTAGTTCTCCAAAGTAAAATGAAATAAATAAAATGACGTCAGAGAACACAACAAGAGCCCGACAGTATTGAGCCTCTTTTAATCAGTCTGACCCAGTTTAAGGGCTGTTCTCGATCTTCCCTTCAGATTGTGGAAGGAAAAATTACATTACTTTGAGGAAACGGTTGGTGTGTTTCTGCTTTTTGGGCGCCCTGGCCACAGCTCAAGCCGCTCCAGGCCAATGAGAGGCAGGGTAATTGAAAGCAGCTCTAAATGGAGACGATATGACATCAGCCGAGCCCACAGCCGTGAATGTGGAGCATGTTTGGAGAGCGTTGCTGGAACGTGCCAAACACAGCATTTGTTCTTCCATCTTTACAGATTGAAACATCCACACGAAGCTCATAGACTCATTATTTCTCTACTCATTATCAACGTATCCAACTCAACGCCTGCAGTTGTTTACTCTCCTTTAAAGAACAGCTGTTTTTCATGAGAAATGGTGTCGGCTTGATCGTGTTTTTATTGCCCGTTTTTTTATTCCCCCCCGCCTCTCTTAAGTCGTTGTTTCCCTCTCTTTTCAGGCCTGCCCCACCCGTTTGCTATCACCGTGTTTGAGGACAGCCTTTACTGGACCGACTGGCACACCAAGAGCATCAACAGTGCCAACAAGTTCACGGGCAAGAACCAGGAGATCATTCGCAACAAGCTGCACTTCCCCATGGACATCCACACCCTGCACCCCCAGAGGCAGCCCGCAGGTCAGTGCCGGCCTCAAGCCAAATGCATTTACTGTATGTTTGTTGAAACCAAGCAGTGAAACGTCTTATAGGAAAATTAAGGGCAGCACATGTGCATCGTGTTACAATAAGGTGAAAGTGTAAAGTTGAATCTTTTTTTTACTGTTTCAAACACTACTACGGGTTTTTAGGGAGTTATAAAAAGCTGCAGGCTGTTATTGTCTTCATTGTAGGGAAATGACAGCAAGGGCAATAAAAAACATCCCAAAGGAATAGTTAATGCATCAATTAAATCCAGTTGGTTCGGAAACAGCCAGAAACACTGAGTTATTATGATTGTTGTGTTTAAAGTTACATACAGTATATAGAGATCATTAGTACAAACCTTTTTCTTGTTTCTGAGGTTACAACGAAAGCCTGGACAGCACTGAACAGTAACTGGGCACGGCAGAGATATTACAGTGCCCATAACTTCAAACCAATCAATCGTTTACCTTTTATTGAATAGGACAGCTGAAGAGAGAAAGGAAATGATTGGAGGAGAGAGTGTGGGATGAAATGCAGCAAAGAGCTGAAGTTTGGATTCAAACCCACGGCCGCTGTGACGAGGAATATAGCCTCTGTAGACGGGGCATTTGACATAACCGCTAGGCTAACAGCATCCCAGACAAACTTCAAATTGTTTTCATAATGTCCCTTCATAGTCAATTCTCTTGTTAGTCAAGATGTGATCCATTCATAGTTCATATTCTTGACGATTATACAACCAGAGCAAGAAGAGAGGAGAGTGTTCAAATAAAAAAAAAAACCTCTTTTTCTAGAGTGTCAAAGCAGAGAGGCTAAGTGGGGATTCAAAATGTGTCATTTGTTTGTTTTTTACTAAAAAGAATATTCCAGATCATTGACTCGTTTTTTTTTTTTCCATCTTTCCTGAAGGTGGCAGGAACCGCTGTGGCACAAACAACGGAGGCTGCAGCCACCTGTGTCTCCCCAGCAACAAGACCTTCACCTGCGCCTGTCCCACCGGCTTCAAGAAGGTGGACACCTACAACTGTGCTGACGGTCAGTCCCTTTGCTTTCACATTTGTCATAGTTGAGTTAATGTGAGATGTTTATTTTGTGAAATCAAAACAATTTTTTAGCATGTTATCACCTGACTTTAGGATACAGTTAAATATTTGATGTAGACTGAGATCTGAGAGTTGTCTGTGTGTCCGTGCTGTTTTGCTGTGTTCACTGTTCACCCCACTGTTAAATCTAGAAGACTGACAGAAGACCTTTGGTCTTTAATCAGGTCTTGACAAGTTCCTGCTTTTTGCCCGAAGGACGGACATCCGACGAGTCAGCTTCGACACAGAGGACATGTCGGATGACGTCATCCCTCTGGCTGACGTTCGCAATGCCGTGGCTCTGGACTGGGACGCCAAAGACGGCTACATCTACTGGACGGACGTCACCACTGACTCCATCAACAGAGCGCTGTGGAACGGCAGCAAGCAGGAGGTCAGTGACATCTGTTGTCCGACTTCATTCATGAAATCTGTTTTTAAAAGACGTGCAGCAATGAAGACAGCAGCGTTTAGGTTTATGCAATACTGCCATCTACTGGCTTCAATTTGAAAGTACTTTAAATGCCTCCTGGAAGACCCTGTAGTTTTACAGTTCAGTTGCTGTGAATGAGATTCTGCTCACTTTGCTGTAACTTGGCGAAGAAGAAAAAACAAAAAAAAAGTTTATGCACACTTAATACTGCTGTCCAAAAAGCAGAGTCTAATGAGATTTCCTCAAAGCAGACACTGATCTTAGTTTACCCTGTGTTTAAAGGTTGTTGTGGACACCAGTCTGGAGAGCCCTGCAGGTTTGGCGATTGACTGGGTGACCAGCAAACTCTACTGGACCGATGCAGGTAAACAGCTCCATCCACTAATTGTCATATAACGTTGTATTATGTACAGACACCTGCATCACTGTGAGCTCCTGGATTTCAAACAGTCAGGGCGCTTCTTTTGTGTCTCAGGTACGGATCGTATCGAGGTTTCAAATGCAGATGGTAGCATGCGAACCGTCCTGATATGGGAGAACCTGGACCGGCCCAGGGACATTGTTGTTGACCCGATAGGAGGGTGAGTTTACAAACTTTTAAGAAGTCTTCTATGAACTTGAACCGTCAGTGGTGCTCTTATTCCTTCTCATTGGTGTTTTTCTCTCTACACAGGTTCATGTACTGGACTGACTGGGGAGCCAACCCAAAGATCGAGCGTGCAGGGATGGACGCATCCAGTCGCATCGTTATAATTTCGTCCAATCTGACGTGGCCAAACGGGCTCGCCATCGACTACGAGACCAAGCGCCTCTACTGGGCCGATGCCGGCATGAAGACTATTGAATTTGGCAACTTCGATGGTTCAGACCGACAGGTGAATGCATTGTCCACTGATATAATCTCAGATTAAGTCTCACAAAGTTGATTGTAATTTTGTAATATCTCAAGTGCATTCTTTGTCATTTGATAAATCTATGTTTGTCGGGGGTTTTTTCTGTTTGTTTTTTTATTATTTAAAAAAAGAACCTCATACCCAAATGTCTTGTTTGAAACTCACCAGAGTTTGAAACTCTCACCAAACCTTTACTGCCGTCTTTTCCCGCAGGTTTTGATTGGCAGCCAGCTTCCTCACCCCTTCGGCTTGACCGTCCACCTGGACAAGCTGTACTGGACTGACTGGCAGTCGAAGAGCATCCAGAGTGCTGATAAACTCACCGGTTTGGGCCGACACACACTGGCTGAAAACCTGGAGAATCTCATGGACATCCACATGTTCCACAAGCTTCGTGAGACAGGTCTGTGTCATCCCAAAACTTCCCAAAAAAACCCCCCAAAAATGCCCCTATGAACTCGCATGTTTAGGATCACGGATTTGCACCACAATATTCAAAAAGGCGACAAGTCCATGTATTCATAGAGCTCCTTGAAAAGCACTCTTGCTGCAGTTTCCCCATTTACTCAGATCTGACTCCATGAGCTTTACTGAACTCAGTCGACTGTTTGAGAAAGCAGCCGCAAACTATTCAACTGAGTGATTGGATAGACTCTTTGATTTGTTGGCCTGTTGTTTTAATCCAGTCCATTTCCAATCTCTGCCTCTTTTCTGCCCCCCAAAAAGAGTAACTAGCCAACCTGAGTCCAATTTTTCTCTGTTTCCTTCAACAGTGCAAAACCCGTGTGCTGTGAACAATGGCGGCTGCAGCCACCTCTGTCTGCTGGCTCCTGCTCCCAAAGCCTCCAGCTGTGCCTGTCCCACCGGGATCAACCTGCAGAGTGATGGAAAGACCTGCACACCTGGTATGATCATGACCTCCAATCTGAAATGGATGTCGTGCTCTGTATTTGTTTCTACTGTTCCCCGAGGTCTTATCAGGATAAACAGACAATGATGGCCTAAAATGAAAGTCAGACTGTGTCTTTACTGTCAAAAATGTTTTAGCTATACGTTTACTGTGTGGTATAAACTGAACTACCAAAACCAACAAAAAAAGTAAAGGGGTTAATTCAGAATCAATTGTACATTTTTGACCACCAGAGCAACTTTATACTTCATTTTTTCATTGCCAAATTGCATTATGGGAAATGCAGTGCTGATCTAAAAAAATGAATTAATTAGAAGAAAGGAAAATACAATAGTTATGGCAGAACCTTTCAAACATTACATCAAAGGAGAGTTGAGTTGAAAAAACATTTGATAACATAAAGCTAAAAACATGACAGCCACTTTGCTTTAATGGTAGTTAATGCATGTTGTGTGTGTTTGTGTGTGTGTGCATGCGCAGGTATGAGCAGCTTCCTGATCTTCGCGAGGAGGACGGACATCAGGATGGTTTCTCTGGACATCCCTTACTTTGCTGACGTCGTTCTGGCCGTCAACAGCTCGATGAAAAACACCATCGCCATCGGGGTCGACCCCAAAGAAGGTTTGCACGTCCCCTCCTGGTTTAAAAGCCTGTTTTTAAACGACGGCAGGTGGTAGAGACGCAGTTCTTACATGTGTTTGTGTTGTTTCACTTTAGGAAAGGTCTACTGGTCTGACAGCACACTGAAGAAAATCAGCAGAGCCAACATTAACGGCAAAGCACAGGAAGACATCATATCTACAGGTGAGGAGGATGGAAACGATGCTCGCTGTTGTTTTACTCCACCGAGGGAAAGTGTCATAACTCTGACTCACTCTCTCTCTTTGAAGGCTTGATGACGACCGATGGCCTGGCGGTGGACGCAGTCGGTAGGAAGATCTACTGGACGGACACAGGAACCAACCGTATTGAGGTGGCTAACATGGACGGCTCCATGAGGAAAGTTCTCGTCTGGCAGAACCTGGACAGCCCTCGAGCCATCGCCATCTATAATGAGATGGGGTGAGACTGCTGGAGCACGACAGTTTCTCATTTTTCAGTATTCTTATTGAAATGGAAAAGATATCATTAGATCAGCGTTTGGTCTTTCTCTGTACATGCTCGATTTCATCCAGCTGGAAAATTACACGTCTGCTTTTATGTCAAGAGAAAAAATGATCGTGATCATTTCCACTAAGAAATATAATATCATTCACTGAAGTTGTTTACTCTTTTGCACCTTTTTACTCCGGGGATTAATTAAGAATGTAGAAACACTGAGTCTTAGATATCTGACTATGCTCTCTCTCTCTCTCTCTCTCTCTCTCTCTCTCTCTCTCTCTCTCTCTCTCTCTCTCTCTCTCTCTCTCTCTCTCTCTCTCTCTCTCTCTCTCTCTCTCTCTCTCTCTCTCTCTCTCTCTCTCTCTCTCTCTCTCTCTCTCTCTCTCTCTCTCTCTCTCCCTCTCCCTCTCTCTCCCCTCCACCCCAGTTATTTGTACTGGACCGACTGGGGAGAGCACGCTAAGCTGGAGCGCTCATCCATGGATGGGTCAGACCGGCAGGTCCTCATCAGTAACAACCTGGGCTGGCCCAACGGCCTCGCCATCGACATGGCCGGCTCACAGTTACTGTGGGCGGACGCTCACACAGAGGTCAGTGGTGACACCCGAATCAAATATGGATTCATCATTTTATCATACATCATCATAATCAAAAAACTCATAGATACTTTCCTGTTTAACAGTCATTTTAGTCTTTTTTAAACAGTAATTATAAATGTAATCAAGCTTAGGGAAATGGCACATTCATGTAGAGAATATGAGAGGAAACGTGTTTGATCATTAAATGCTCTGAGTTAGTAACATCTCTCTCTCTCTCTCATGTCTCTGGGTCACTACAGCGTATTGAGTCAGCTGACCTGAACGGGCAGAACCGCCGCACCCTGGTCACTCCAGTCCAGCACCCGTACGGTCTAACCCTGCTGGGGCCCCACATCTACTGGACCGACTGGCAGAGCCGCAGCATCCAGCGAGCTGACAAGAACACCGGGACCAACACCATCACTGTGAGGGCCAACCTGCCGGGCCTGATGGACATCCAGGCGGTGGACAGGGAGAGGCCGCTCGGTGAGTTTGTCAGAAATGTAAACGGTGAACCGAGGGTCACTCCACATCAGTTTCTCTTCTCCCGTGAAAACAGTGGCAAAAATCTGCTGTACAAATGAGGATAATCAAACTTGTCAGTATTTATTTTGCTGCATTATGGGAAGTGTAGGATTCAGTTTTTTGTTGCTTGTCACCGTATAGAAAACAACCTAAAGCCCTGGTATCTCCGCTCTGCTGCTTTGTGTTTAACATTCCTTTTTTTTTAACTGCCTATCATTGGAAGCCGTTTAGCTCCATCTTCCTGTTTCTGCCTCTTTCCTTCCCTTCTTAATGACCACACTTCAGTTAACTGGCTGGTTGCTTTTGTTTATGTGATTACAGTGTTTCTTAGTATTATGTTAAGCTCTCCAGGGGATTGGCAAGTGATGAAAGAGTTTAAGACACCTGAGTGTAAACAACAATCTGCTTTAATTGCACACAGATTTTGTTGTTGTTGGTGAGAACCCGTTTTATTCCGTCTATGAAAGGCACTCCTTTGCATCAGTCCTTTTTGTCTGCGTCTTCTTCAGGTTTTAACAAGTGTGGCAAGAGAAACGGGGGCTGTTCTCACCTCTGTCTGCCCCGTCCAAACGGTACGTCTGCGCCTGTCCACGGGCATCCTGCTCAAGGGGGACGCAGGTCCCTGTGACGATTCACCCGGAGACATATTTGCTCTTCTCCAACCGGGTCAGCGTGCGCAGAATCTCACTGGACACCAACGACCACACGGACGTCCACGTGCCTGTGCCTGAGCTGCACAACGTCATCTCACTGGACTACGACAGCGTGGATTCAAAACTTTACTATACTGATGTCACCCTGGATGTCATAAGGTGAAAATGTGAACCACCTTAACATGCAATCATTAGTCCCATTATTTACTGGTGTTTTAGTTTAGTTTAGTTTATTAGATTAGTTGTCATGGACCATGTACAAAAATAACATTAATCTCACAGAGAAAAGATGCTTTATACTAGATTATAGCAGTTTGCTAATTTCCATCTGCAGTCAACACAGAATACACACAACAGAATAAAACATAAATTCACATCATATCACAGTACACATGTGCTAAGACTCCACACAAAGGCTACATTTATTGCAGGATAAGATACAATGTTTAATTTTGTGTTGTAGGCGATCAAACCTAGATGGCACTGGCATGGAGACGTGATCAGCCAGGGCCTGAAGACCACAGATGGGCCTGGCTGTGGACTGGGTGTCCAGGAACATGTACTGGACGGACACAGGCAGGAACACCATCGAGGTGGCCCGTCTGGATGGAACGAGCCGCAAAGTCCTGGTCAACAATAGTTTGGGATGAGCCGCGAGCCATCGCTTGCGTTTCCGAGCAAAGGGTATGAATGGGGAAAAAAGGCTTCACTTCCAAATGTTACTTGTGTTTGACTCGCCTCGACACAACTTTTAATCTCTGTTCAAAGATGTTTAAATGGCCGATTAAATATTTTCAGAAAATGGGAAAAGAAAAAGTGTAGATTAGCAACTTTAATTAAACATGAATAATTAATTTGAACTGGTTGGAGTTTTAGTTGTTTATTTAGTACAATAGAAAGTCTCCTCACCGGTTCTCTCTCGTTCTGTAGGTTCCTCTTCTGGACCGACTGGGGCCACATTGCAAAGATCGAGCGCTCTCACCTGGACGGCTCGGATCGAAAAGTCCTGATTAACACGGACCTGGGCTGGCCCAACGGTCTCACGCTGGACTACGACACAAGGAGGTCAGAAAACTGAGCTCATCTGGGGAAGGAGCGACGTGTCTGGCTTCCTGATTCCAAACAGAAGCTTTGTAGATAAAATATAATGAGACATCATTAAAGGTTTTATGATGTTATGATCCCTGGCAGGAAATATGATTATCAGTTTGTCTACGAGAGAGAGAGAGAGAGAGAGAGAGAGAGAGGGAGTCCTGAAGATTATACAGGGAGGCTGATTTGAATAAATGAACATACTGAGATGAATGCACTTGATTATAAGATATTGTTTTATGACGTGAATTAAATTTCATGATATTGCTCCTGTGTTAGCATGTAGTGCTTATCGATGAGATTTATGTTTTTAAGCAATCCAGAATCCAAACCAATTTCTATGTAAGGGACAAATCCAGAGATAGGCCTCGGGGTTAGTGTAATAAGAGCTACTCCACTTGTAATAACCTGAGGAATATTAGCGTTTACAATGCTAACATGTATTATTTTATAACGCTAACATGAGCACAGCTTGGCTTCACTCTTAGTAAAGTATACTGGAGCATCCTAAAGTGCTTGTTTTAAGTTCTAAGGTGCTAAATGCTAGCATGATTACGCCGTGTCATGTGGAGATGGAGGATGTAGGTTTTTATTCATTATTGTGTGACAGACCAACAGGAGGTTTAGACTCTTAGAGTTAGCCGTCAGAAGGAAGCAAAAGTCTGTGTACACAAACATGTGTGTTTATGATTCATTGATGTTTTCTGCAGAATCTTCTGGGTGGACGCCCACCTGGACAGGATCGAGAGTTCGGACCTGAACGGAAAACTGCGTCAGATCCTCGTCAGTCCAGTGTCCCACCCGTTCGCCCTCACGCAGGTAACGCCAGTCCCTTGTCGTCCTCAGCTGTCAATCACTGGGCTGACCCTTCCTCCTGGCTGCCTCCTCCACTCACCTGCTCTCTTTCACTCATCGGCTCACCGTGTGCCTCTCAGTGGTCGTCTTCTCGTCCTCCAACTCATACTGAACTCATTCGACTTAACCATTTCTTTACTTCCCTTCCACTCTGACCCTCATTTTTCTTCCTCCTCCCTCCCCCTTTCTTCCTCCCATACCCCTTCTCCTTGTCTGTGTTTTCCTCTCCTCTCTTCTTCTCCCTCGTTTCCCCAGTTGAAGCCGGTGTCCTCCCCTCTAACTCCTTTCTCCCGACTCTCGCAGCAAGACCGCTGGATCTACTGGACGGACTGGCAGACTAAGTCCATCCAGCGGGTGGACAAACACACGGGCCGTAACAAGGAAACCGTGCTGGCCAACGTGGAGGGCCTCATGGATATTATAGTGGTGTCACCTACCAGACAGACAGGTATGGAGACTTTTGCTTCTGACACCTCGAGGTGACTTGGGAAATGCTGAAGACCCCACTTTGTTTACTAAACTTTCTGTGGGGACACGCCTACAGGAGGAACCCATAGGCGGGGACAAATACAGTTTTTTTTTATTTGATTGAGTTCAAGTCATCTACGATAAAGCATGATGTTAATTTAGCTAAGTAAGGCTCAAATTAGAGTAAAATTATCAACATAGCTGAATATGCTTTAAAGCAGTGGTTTTCAACTGGTTGACCAAAAAGTGGGTCACGAATTGACAGGTTGCCATGACAGCAGCCTGTCAATCAAGGTAAAAGACCTGGCAATGCATATCCATCCTGTTGTCAAAAGATGACCACTTCTAGTTAAAAAAAAAAAAACTCAAACATAATGCAGACAACACTTTTAAAAGTTGAAAATGCACATGAGTGACTATTTGACCAAACTCATTTGATTCTAGATATTCGATGTCAGTCACCTACACTTTTAAAATGTTTCTTCTCTGCTAGAAAACAATGCAAACCTGCATGCTGATGTAGCTCTCGTTCTCTGCTGACTGAATGACTTCTGTTCTGCCTAATGGGACATCTATCATTCAGCCTCACTGAGCTGTCAGTTTATCCCGACTCGATTCAATATCGAACCGTTGTGTCGACTGTTTGGTTATCAGATGTTGATACTGTGTCTCCTCTCGTTCAGGTACAAACCTCTGTGGGGTAAATAACGGCGGCTGCACTCACCTTTGCTTTGCTAAGACCAACAGTTTTGTGTGCGCCTGCCCTGATGAACCGGACGGGCGACCCTGCTCCACCAGTGAGTGACCGCTGTGCTCACTGAGAAGCTTTAACCCATACCCTGTGTACTTAGCTAATAAGAAATACATACAATATAATGATCTTATATGATGGGAACATTTTCACATGGCATGAGAAGTTATAAATGATTACTTCTGATCAGCTGATGTTTATCAGTTTCAGGATACATCCCCACCTCACCTGCCAAAGGAACCAGCAGCACTCCTGTTCCAAACAAGATCCCCAGAGGTCCGACAGACTCTCCACATAGAGGACCCTCCCTCGTCAAGTAGGGCTCTTTGTTTATTCGAATGCTCTTTAACAGGAGAGCTTTTTTCCTTCTCTTAATGTCATATGTTTCTGAGTACTCATCACGCTGAGACAAACAATAGTCGACTTTTTCTCGTGCGAATGCTGTGTGTGTTAGCATCATTGCTTTAAATTTCATGAATGGATCTTGTCATCGATATTTAAAAGAACTACTGTACATTACAAGAAATTGCCCCGACTGGAAACTACAGATTTCTTTCTTTCTTGTAAATACTCGGACTGCTCTCAGGTGGAAGAATGTCTAATTTCTTCGAGTAGAATTATCTAAATGTTCGTCTCAGGAGAAATTAGAGCAGAGAACACTTTTCCTCCACAGATCATGTCGAGTATTAAATAAATATGAGGTTTAATAGTGTGTTTTATTTCACAGCTGCACAGAAAAGGACCTGAACGATGGAAACTGCTTGAGCAACGTGGTGACGGCTCCTCATGGTGAGTCAGCACAGTGAAAGTAGTTTAAAGGAGCATTACAAAATTCAGGTCAGCTGGACTTTAGAGGCACACGTTCAAGTCCAGGAGGAGGAGTGTCACCTGGTCTTGGAAACTGTGAATGTTGCTCTGCTCCATAAAAAGTTTCAAATAGACTTTCTAAAAGCTTCTAATTTACACTTTGAATTTTGTTTATTGAACAACTACAGTACAAAATGTATTAGTGGACACATTGTGGTTTTTGGGCCTGTAGCTTGTGGCTGGTGGTGTTACTAGCTTGCGTGCTAACTTGATAAGTTTCTAGTTTTAGAGTCATCCCCAAGTTTGAAGTTTCTCCACTTGTTAATATAAATAACCATTGAAAACTGAGGCACTATAAATTTACATTGAATTTTTTTCTGGCTACCATCATACCTGATGAAGGTTTCAGACCATTTATGGACAGGAGGAGGAGCCTTTCTCTTGCCTTTAAATATAACCAAGCACTTAGATTTTGATTTAGAGTATACAAAGGTACAGTATGTGACCTTTAGCTAAAGCTTGATCGTTTACTCAACCAGTCTCTAACATCTGCACCATCTTTTAAGGAGAAGCACTTCATATCAGCTACGTGATCGGTGGAGTTCTGACCATCCTGGCTATCCTTATTCTCATCGCTGCTTTGATCATTTACAGGTGAGTCCCCTTCTTCACACTCACATTCTTTTCACTACAGTCTGTAAAGGTTTTAATGACCTACATTTTGCCGATATTTCAATGTCTAACCCATGTGCTCTTCACCTCCTGTGTTTTCAAACGACAGACATAAAAAGTCTAAGTTTGCCGATCCGGGAGTGAGCAACCTAACGTACAGTAATCCCTCGTACCGGACGTCCACGCAAGAGGTGAAGATCGAGGCGTCGCAGAAGCCTCCAATATACAACCAACTTCGATATAAGAAAGAGGTAACACACAGTTGAGACACTTGTTTTTTTATTTTTTCATTTAACAGATGAATGGATTTAAGGTGAATCCATTATGTTTTGATGACAGATAATGTAGCTGTGTGGTTTATAACCACAGAGACAAATGACATCACTGTTTGTCTCTGCTCAGTTTGGTGTTGTTTGAATCTAGCCGGATACAGACGCCAGACTTCATCCTTTCTTCCCTCTCTCTCTCTCTCTGTCTCTCTCTCTCTCTTCACCGCAGCTCTCTCATCCCTACAACTCCCTCTCTCCCTTTATCTTTTGACCCCCTTGTCCCGTGGAGAGGTAGTCACACAGCATGAAAGACTTGTGTCCTTTGCTGTTGTGCTTTTTTTTCTAACTTGTCCTTTGCTTTTCTTTGTTTTTACTCCTTCTTCTGTCTTTAATTGCATGATAATAACTGCTTCCCAATATTAATAACTGCTGTTTGGTGCAGTGACAGAGCTCTGTGATTTGTGTTATCGGGAAGTGGATAGAGGAGGAAATCAAGAGAGAGGGGGGAATGACACACGGGAAAGGAACCACAGGTCAGACTGGAACCTGGGCCGCCCGCTTAGATGATTAAAGCCGGGGGCATGTCCAGCCTTTTCTTAACTGGGGTTGCCCTCCTGGGGCACTGACTAAAGCAGGGGTGGCATGAGACTATTATAAACTTTGGTACCCTTTCCATCCCCACTAATGATATGTACTTTAGGTAACACAATTTAGCAATGTTTAAATCTTCTTAGTTTGATTCTTTAGGGACTCAAAAACAAAGGTGTGCAAAGTCACAATTTTATGTTCTTTAATTTGCATGCAAACTCGTGCACACTGGCTAACATTTATTGGCCGTTCAGTCCGTTGCAAGCTTAGACAGTGTGCACCTGTTATTTATTGGAATTTCTGTGAAAAATAGCATCGTTTTTATTCACAACTAAAAGTACTACCATAATCGTGTCACCAACTCTGATTAGGCAAATAGCCAATCAAATATTTAGATTGAACCTGGGATATCCAATCAGAGTTCAAGGGGGCAGTGACACCTCAGGTCACCCCTCTACCTATAGCCTCTGCACAAGGTACGCGACCTAACCGCTGGGCCCCTCTGCGCCCCTCCATAGGTTTTGTTATCGTTGTTCCATGTATTAGAACTCAATCAAAATATATGACATTATTGAGCCAAAATGGACCTGGTAAATATATTTATATCCTATTTGTCCTTAAATGGAAACTTTTAACAGAACTGATAATGCAAGAAAAATGCACTGACTAATTTTAGGAATAGGATTATCTGCAGCACATCCTGTAGCATGGTGGTCAAGCTGAGCAAACACTTTGGTACCGTTCAATCCTCACACTCGACTGTATCAACATGAACTTGTTTGATCTGATAGTTGTGACGCCTTTTACTCCTTAAAACTACTGCAAACATCTGCTGCTGCTGCTTGCAGGCTGCAAAGTATTTCATGCTTCAGATGGCCAAATGTTGTTCAAAATATTCCTTCTTCTTCTACTGACTGAATAATTTGAACACAAACATTACAGAGGGTAGAGTACCATAACTCCATTTAGTCTGGAAAATAGTATCATCTCCCTGTTTGAGATAAGAAATCAAATGTGTTAATATCCTGTGTCATAGTTGTTTGTGTGGTAGAGGAAGTCAGTGAATTTCCCTCCAGATTACAATTTTACTGTGTGCTTTTTCTATAGGCGGTTTTTGTTTCTTTTTTCAGACATATAGTATCAGAGTAGTCTACTCTGATAGCATATGTCTGAAGAAAGAAACAAAAACACCTGTAGTGATTGAAGACATGATGAATGTTTTTGAGTTATTGTGTGCTTTTTCTGTTCGAGGTAATTCTATACCTGGGAAAAGCCCCGTGTTGAAGCACAAACGTGCCAGCTAGCTGTGCATGGGTTGGGTTTGAAAGTGACATCTTGCTCTGGAGTGCTGTGCAGTGGGTTGTGGGTGAATCCTTTGGAGGGAAATCCTTGATTTACAGGAAGAACCTTTGAGTTTTGGTTTGTTTTGTAGCAGAATTTTGTTTAGAATAACTTGAGGTTGGGATTTTTTCAAAACTGTTACTCTGAATAATTCCTGCATCTATTGTCCTGCAGGGTGGAGTGGACGGAGGCTACACCAAGGAGAAGATCCGCATCGTGGAGGGTGTGTGTCTCCTGTCCAATGACGAGCTTTACTGGGACGACCTAAAACAGATCAAGCCGTCCAGAGGCGGCCTGCACACCTGCATGCGTACAGACACCGTGTCCCTGCAGGCCAGCAGCGCTTCTCTCGACGACGGCGAGACGGAGCAGCTCCTCCAGGAGGAGGCTTCCGAATGCTCCTCCATAACCACCCTGACCCCTTCGGCCATCACCCCGCAGCGCCACGCCCAACACAGCCTGCCCGACACCGGCTGGGCCTCCTCACGCAAACCCTCCACAGAGAGCGAAGTGTGAGGGAGGCTCCCATTTTTCTCCATGCTTTACAATAACCTCCATCACCTAATACAAATGCACACACCTGTATTTATAGCTGGTACAAACACACAGAAACAGAAATTAGTACAAACACAGAATTGCATATGTAGAGTAACGGTACATATGAACCTGGTCACACTCAAATAAGCTCACATAAACACAACTCCTGTCTCTGAAACTGGGGCTCCGTCCTACTTGTGCACACACACACACACACACACAGTACAGTCCTCAAACAGAACCCTCAATGCTACTGCCTTTAGGCAACTTGATAAACTAATGAGCATGCTGGAAGAAGAAAGCAAAGGACTCTGTGGAGAAAGTGAACAGAGAGACACAAGCGTTACCTGGACAACCTTTTCAAGGATGCAGACGCTCAATGTGACAGACGCTTCTCTGTTTAGAACTTTATTTTGAAGTGGACGTTTTGTCCCTGGACAAAGCTAAAACATACTCTCCAATGCCACTCATGACTTGATGAACTCTATTTATGAACCTTTTTTTTTTTTTTTGTACTAGCCGAACGGGTTTGCTCGCGAGAGTGTTGCGTTAGAACGTTGGTGCAGCAGGAGCCCGAGGGGTTTTTCAAAAGTTGTATTTATAACAGTGCCAAAGGGTGGGGCTTCACAGAGTCTCCATGCTTCTTTCTGCATTTAAACATCAATAGAAATGTATCTTTATTTACAGGGTGTTCATTTTTATTGGACTTCACTGACTTTGCCCTCACCAGTAGGAGACCTCATGATTCCTCATTTGATTTTGATTTTACAGCCTTTTCAACAGGTCATGGATTTACTGTAGCTGCTACTGGCAGCTCAATTCATTCTCCGCAAAACGATCCTGAAAGCAGCCTTTTGTATTTCTTTTCTCCTTTTTTAAAGTTGTTATTCAACCATTGTTGATCCTCTGGCTTAGCAGACAAAGTCAATATGAAGTAACAGCCAAAGTGCCAAACATTTCATTCTTCTTCTTCTTCCCTCAGCTGAATATTTATTTTTCTCAGAGGTTTTTAAAATGTTAATGATGTCATTTGTTCGGCTTGGGGTTCGGTCAGCCATATCAAAGGATTTTTTCTTCTTCTAGCTATTCAGCCATGCAGATAATTTTGGGTTTAATTAGCTTCTGACTCACTTATGTTTCAGGGATGTCTTCTGCCCAAAATGCACGGGGTTTCCTCTGGAACTATTTCCTAACTTCAGTATGTCATTAAGTTTGTTTGTTTGTTTTTTTCTTTTGAGAACATGAGACTTGATCCTTGGGTTTATATAAAAAGCACTTATTACAAGAATTTGAAGCGATTTGAGAAATCATATTTTGGGGGCCACACTCTCTCTCTCTATTAATGAAATCAGACGCTGCTGAAGCTCAAATCTCAGTTATCTAAAACTGTTTAAAAAGGCATTAAGGGATCCAAGACTTTATTTAACCTCTTGGTCCAACTTGTACTTCTGCTTTTAGAAACAAATGTTTGTATTGTCTTTCAAAAGAGTTGAATTTCACAAAATGACAAAACCAAGATCATTTCAGGAAAACTTTGTCGGGACAGTTTTTAAAATATTTGCATCACGAGAAATAACTGTTGTTCCTATTCACAAAACGTAAAGCTCTCTGTTGAGTTGAGTTGAAGTTTCAGGGAGGAAGAAAAATGGCCGACTTGGCACAAAGAACCCAAAGTTTCTGCATGGCTAAATGTAAACAGGTAGTTGAGCTCATAAGTACTTCTGGTAATTTGAGTTTTGTGACCCATCAACTCTGAATCTGTAAAGCAAATCGTGCACTTGCAGTTTCTGCCACAGTACGCTATGAGAAATGGGTACGTTAGGAACACTGTGCATGTCTGACCCCATCAGACCGAGAGGGTTATAGTGTAGAAATATATCACTGACAACTTACTGAAATGACTTTAATACAAGTAAAAAGATATTATGCATCGCTTTAATGTTTAGAGTACCGTTCTGTTTGCTGTTGAAAAATGGTATGAGGAAATGAGTATATTATTATATCGACAAATATATCGGTTAGACTTAACAGATTTTTTGAAGTATCTGCCACAAGCTCAGCAGTTTGCTGATTTGCTGCTAGACGAAGCACTGAGGTCAACGAGCGAGGGTCTCGGCAGCTACGTACGAAACCACGGTCTCTGACGATTGGTTGACTGTTGGCCTACAGAGCATCACAGCGACCCAGTTACCAATCCCCCTGGCTCACAGTCCCTCCATCTCTGCTGCAGGAATGCGTCAAACTGTACAGATTTTATCATGCGGACATAAGCATTTCAACATTTCTATTGAAGATATTCCGTTGATTAAGTTGTATAGTCTTTTGTACAAAGGGATTTCATGACCGTTCTTAGACTTGTGTTAATTTTACTCACTGGAGAAGTTTTTTTGTTTTGTTTTGTTTTTTTTGCTGGATTATTTTAACCACTGTGTTTCCAAGCCTTGTAAAATATAGGGAAGATGCCAGTTATTTAATAGTGCTCTTTTTATCTTCTGAAATACTGGTCGCGTATAGCTGTTGTAAAGTTAACAAAAAGAGGTATTTATGATTTCTGTTTGGTTGTCACTTGATGTGTAAATATGAAAAAGACTGTATATGTATTTCCATGGCAGTACTAACAAGCTGTGTTGTGTGATATAGTGAATTATCCCTTTGCTATCTTTTAATATAAAATTGCATTTGCATTTCAATGAAACTCTCGGCTCACTCGTCTATGAATCTGCTTCTGCTGATCGTTACAGATCTAACAGCGGCTGCAATGAGGGAATCAGACAGTAAAGGTGTGGATTTATGAAATAATCTAGCATCAATATTTATTTTGTCTTTATCTGTTTTGTCTTTATTTAAAAGCATACTTGGGAAATACTTTGATAACATTAAATATCAGTTTTAGTTTTTTTAGTAGTAGTAGTTTGCTACTTTTTTACGTCTTTAAGTACCAGATAATCCAGATTTTAGAATCACATATTTATCTTGATCTTTATTGATTTCTATACAACACACAGCTATCTTCAGACAATAGATGTGGAAAAGAAAAAATCCTGAAAAAAGGGAGACACATCGGCGTAACACGAGGAATCACTTCCCGTCCCTTGAAATTTAAAGACCCATCTATGAGTCACATCTGGGAGTCCGTAGTTCAAGCGGTCGAGCTAAAAGCATTGAAATCTGCTTCCGCGTCTTTCATTTTAGATTTAAAAACATTTGAGGACACTTGCTCCTTTTACTTTTAAGAGTTCCAGATTGAGTATTTATTTCCAGAGTGAATAAATATAAATGAAAGGAGACTTCAAGAAACTGTAATGTGTATGGCTGGTACAATAACATGTAAATAAACTGCCATCCAGAAGTTTCAGTGCTATGTAGGTGTGACTGGGATATAAAGGCCTTCATACATGTCGAGTTTTAGAGGAAATTGGTCACTTTAGGCTTTAATTCATCAACGTGTAACAAGCAAACGTTTGAAATCAGGTGTAGTAGTTATATTTATTATTCTCAGCTGCATCTCTAAGTAGTCTGAACTCAAAGGTCAGATGTCGCTCTTGAGGAGTCAGTGTGTGAACGTTACAGGTTAACGTCTCATGATTGGAGGAGGGCCTAAAGAAAACACTGAAAGCTGTAATAGAATATAAGAAATGATTATAGATGGGTGTTTTTGTTTTATTTTTATTAAAAGTATTTAAATTGAACATAAAGTACTATCTTTAAGCTAATGCTACATACTCCAGTTTTAAGTCTTGGTTGCAACTAATGTTGCCAGATCTCGTGAGTGAAACAAACCAGGTCTATGGAAATGAGCCCGAAACAATCGACCACAAACGTGTGCAGGCGAATTAACAATCCTTTTGTGTCATTTTTTTGCTATTGTGCATTGAAGCATATATTGAGTCTGAATGCAATCTACATTTTCTCTCCTCGTCATGTGATGGTCTATGCTATCAAACTGCAGTCAAAAAGTTTCTTCACCAACTTGGTGAACAGGAAGGAATGACCTGGCTGTGGCTGTTAACCAACAGCGAGATTGGCAAGGTAATTATCTACAGGCTATTGTTGTTGATCAAATGATGCTGTACTGTGTTGGTTTTTTTCATAAGATGATGATAGAATGAGCTGTTGTACGGAGTCCATAGTGTGCCACTTACACAGTAATTACACTTAATATAGTAGAAGTCATGAATAGGCCGAATCCTCATGGCGGCCATTTTGCCATGGCATCACGCTCAGCCTGGAAAGCTCAAATGTTGATCACACTGTTATGCTAAAGGTGTAGTGGTTGCAGAAGAAGTGGATATGCACTTACATTTTTTCCCAAATTGTTTTTTTTAAGTGGCCCGTCCAGTTGAGCATAAACGACCTCTGTTACCAAAAGTGACATGTTCAGCCTTCTATCCACCTCGTGTTTTTTTTTCTTTTTTCTGCCAAATATATGTCCAATCCTGACCCAGCCTGAGGGATGACCATCACAACACCTGACAGGTGTATAGTCACTTAGCAGCACACACTGCTTCATTTATGTTGATTTAATATTTGAATCTTTGGTTTATCTGTACATATTAAGTTAATAATTGTTGCTCTATTTATCATTTTCTTTTTCCTGAACACACACAAACAGACACACACTGGGTTTTCTTCTGTTTAATTGTTGTTGTATATAATTATATATGTCACTCATGTTACAGCTTTGGCTACTGTTGTGTTTGTATTGATGCTTTGGCAGTATTATTGGACTCCATGCTTCAGCCAGTGTTTAGATTCAAATGTAAACAAGAAGCTGAGCATAGAATCAGATTCAGTAGAATGCTCGTCTGTCCACTGTGAGCTCATAACAGCTCAATGGAACATTTTGGACATTCAAAATCAACATGTTCAGTCCGCAGCTAACCTTTGTTGGAGAGGTAAGTCACCTGTTTTACTCCTGAAGGACAATTTTTTAATCCACCTTTTCTGCTAACTTAAACCGTGTTATGATAGAGGAGGAGCTCATTTATCCTCCCTGAATGTTGTTCCTTCAAATAAATGGTTGAATTTCTAAATATCACGACTGTAAGATGTAAAGTAGTTCAGTGTGAGCAGGTTGAAATCTGTCAAATGTCTGTTATTTGTTGTCTAAACGTTGTGTTTACTGAAGTTTCTTGTGTTTTCGTCGTGTGTGAAATCAGCTGATCAGATTTCATCGTGTGTGAAATCAGCTGATCAGAAGAAATATATTTTGTCTCCTTTCTAAAAAAGTGTCTTTAAAAAGGTCGTTTGGAAACAGAGTTTTCATCACGGCACAGAGATTGATGTTCATGTTGAAGTTAAGACCACACAAACCGAGACCAAGACGAACCAGAGACCAGCGTGCTCTGAAACCGAGACAAGACTAAGACCATTAGTGATCGAGACCCAGACTATCACTGAAGACCCATCATCTCGTGTGCAGGGGGCGCTATTTATTTTCTGAGTCATGTCTGTGACAGTGTTCATTGGTGATTATCTGAGAAATAACCATTGTGTGTGTCTGTGTGTGTTTCTGTGTCTGCAGTTTGTCGTCATCGGAAGCAATGGAGTTTTTTGTCAGAGTCTTAGGATTCAAAACACCAGTCCACACTCTGTCTCCTGGAGATCTGGACTCTTCCAGGCCCTGGGAGATGTCCAGAGGAAGGTGTGAGAGACCTTCCTCTCCAGGAGACATTCAGCAGACCACCGTCCATAAAGAGATCACCCGCCATCCCTTTATGATAGGTGAAGACTCCGAACAGAGGAGTGAGAGCCCTCTGTCTCGTCGAGTCACCGTCCCTTTTCTAAAGGACCAGGCCAGAGGACGTGAGAGACCCTCTCGCACTGGAGACATCGTCCCTTTTCTAAAGGACCAGGCCAGAGGAAGTGAGAGACCCTCTCGCACTGGAGACAACATTGTCCCTATTCTAAAGGACCAGGCCAGAGGAAGTGAGAGACCCTCTCGCACTGGAGACATTGTCCCTTTTCTAAAGGACCAGGCCAGAGGAAGTGAGAGACCCTCTTGCACTGCAGACAACATCGTCCCTTTTCTAAAGGACCAGGCCAGAGGAAGTGAGAGACCCTCTCGCACTGGAGACATTGTCCCTTTTCTAAAGGACCAGGCCAGAGGAAGTGAGAGACCCTCTCGCACTGGAGACAACATTGTCCCTTTTCTAAAGGACCAGGCCAGAGGAAGTGAGAGACCCTCTTGCACTGGAGACAACATTGTCCCTTTTCTAAAGGACCAGGCCAGAGGAAGTGAGAGACCCTCTCGCACTGGAGACAACATTGTCCCTTTTCTAAAGGACCAGGCCAGAGGAAGTAAGAAACCCTCTCGCACTGGAGACAACATTGTCCCTTTTCTAAAGGACCAGGCCAGAGGAAGTGAGAGACCCTCTTGCACTGGAGACAACATTGTCCCTTTTCTAAAGGACCAGGCCAGAGGAAGTGAGAGACCCTCTTGCACTGGAGACAACATTGTCCCTTTTCTAAAGGACCAGGCCAGAGGAAGTAAGAAACCCTCTCGCACTGGAGACAACATTGTCCCTTTTCTAAAGGACCAGGCCAGAGGAAGTGAGAGACCCTCCCGCACTGGAGTCAACATCCTCCGTTTTCTAAAGGGCTGTGCAGGAGGAGGTCAGAGACCCTCCCGCGCTCAAGACTACATCGTCCCCTTTGTAGAGGACCAGACAGAAGGCGGTGAGAGACCCTCCTGCACTGGAGAAACCGTACCTCTGAGAGCTTCATATCAAATCTATGAAGCAAAAAGGACCATGTCTCCTTCTGATGTCAAGCTGGAGTTTAAGGAGGAGACAGAGGAGGACAAGGAAGATGGAGAGACGAGAACAAATATGCAGCTTATGTACCTCAGTGAGGAGAGGGAGAGACTCGAGCAAACAAAAAAGAATCTCTCTAAGCAGGAGAAGAAAGAGGACAAAGAGCGAGCGAAAAGGGAGAAGAAGGAGAGAGAGAGGCAGGAGAAGGAGGAGAAGGAGAGAGAGAAACAGGAGAAGGAGAGAGTGAGGCAGGAGAAGGAGGAGAAGGAGAGAGTGAAAAAGGAGAAGAAGGAGAGAGAGAGGCAGGAGAAGGAGAGAGTGAAAAAGGAGAAGAAGGAGAGAGAGAGGCAGGAGAAGGAGGAGAAGGAGAGAGTGAAAAAGGAGAAGAAGGAGAGAGAGAGGCAGGAGAAGGAGAGAGTGAAAAAGGAGAAGAAGGAGAGAGAGAGGCAGGAGAAGGAGGAGATAAAAACACAGAGGAAGCAGAGAGAAAAAGAACTGATGGAGGAAAGGAGGGCGTTTAATGAAAGCGTCAGAATGAGCCTGGAGAAGAAGATCAGGAGGATAAAAGAGGAGACGCGAGGACCTGAGGAGGAGGAGGAGGAGCCCAAGCCCTCTGAACTCAGCCTGTGCAGCCGTCTGTGTCTGTATGAGCTCAGGCGTGTGAGGAAGAACACCATCAGACGCATCTACAAAAACTACGATAAAGAGTGGCTCATCAGACGCAACTACAGAAACTACGATAAGCAGTGGCTCATCTGGAATCAATGTAAGTTCAAAGGTCACAGATTTATATTGACTGTGATTGTTTCATCTTATAGATACACCTGATAGTGATTATTATGAACTCCAGACTGAACTTCTTTGTTTCTTCTCAGGCTCAGGTCACTCAGTAAACAACCACTACCAGAACACGCTGCATCTGTGGGAGGCGAGG
Organism: Symphodus melops; assembly: GCF_947650265.1. Lineage (NCBI taxonomy): Eukaryota > Metazoa > Chordata > Actinopteri > Labriformes > Labridae > Symphodus > Symphodus melops. Next base: position 3,791,037 of record NC_136693.1, read on the forward strand.
AGGAAGCTGTTTGTCTAGCTGGTGCAGACAGAGAGGAAAGAGAAGGAGTTACTGGAGAGGAACAGAAAGAGGAGAGAGAGGCGGAGGAATAGAGTGAGTCCAGAGAGGAGAGGCAACAAGGAGGAGGTGAGAGGAGAGAGAGGAGAGGATGATGGCTGGATTCAAATAACAAAGAGGATCTTCGTCAGACTGAGGAAAAGACGTGTTTGGCCAGCTAACAGGCCAGAGACCCCTAAAGTGACTTAAAGAGAGAGAGAGAGGGGGGGAGAGAGAGAGAGAGAGAGAGAGTGCAGTGACATAAACCTGATCTGAACTGAAACGAAGAGCTGCACAGTGAAAGCAGCAGAGATGTAAATATTGAAAGCAAAACAAAAAAACAAAAAAACAAACCTCTCTCTCTCTCAGTCAAAAACAAACAAAAAGTTCAGACCACTTTCTGCTCTCAGAAACGATAAACGAGGAGACTGAAGATAAAGAAACTGTTTCCTGTGAGTCTCTCTGCCATTCAAAGTTCTCCTCTGTTGCCCTCATTTGCTCCACTGAGGAGTTAAGCAGGTTTATACCAAACCTTCCCCCTCTGCAGACACAGAAGTTGCCACTCTCTCACTCTGATAAAACCTGCATCAGAACTCCTCCTCAGCTAGCCGACCTGGCTTTGGTTTAAAGTCCTCAGCCTCATTGTGGGGTTGTTTAAGAAGCTCACACTGTGTCTCCTTCCAGCTAAGAGAACTCCTCATTGTTCCTCCTTCCATCACCATGCTGCACAGAGCACAAACTCATCCTCATCTTTCTCTGATTAAAACCTAAACAATCTGAAGATGACTCCTCCTGAAATGTGCTTTACACCCAACCTGCAGTCCTTCTGCTCTGCTCAAACATGTCTGATGATAGTCCTCCTCTGCTGAGAGCTGCTTGTAAAAGTCTGCCTGCGTCCTGCTCCTCAGTCGTCTAAAGGTCTGCTGCCTCCTAAAATCTGTTCGGCCACAGAACAGCTGAGCTCTTTCTCATCTGCTGACACTTGAGTGACTCTCTCGGCCATTCAAAGTTCTCCTTCGATGTGTCTGAGGGAACGCTCACCCGGCGGTGCTGGCTTTGGGTTTGGGGTGCTCTGGCCTCACACGGACATTGGAGCAACAGAAGTTGCAGTCCTCCTCCTGAAATGTGTGTCAGTATTTCCCCACTTCTCTGAAAACCTGGAAGACGCCCTGCACCGCCCTCTAATTCATGTGAGCGTTCCTGAAAATCTGTTTCAACAAATGGCCGCTTTTAAAAAGCTCAAACTTCTCCTGCACCAAACCTTCCCCCTCTGTAGACACAGAAGTTGTCTCTCTCTCAGTCTGATAAAACCTGCAACAGCAACATCAGTGAGCTCTGACACAAAGGCGGACATGTCCTCCAGCTTTAGTCCTTCTAATGTTCCTCAGCATTGAAGGCTGCACAGAGCAAAAACTGTTCCTCTGCCATGATCGTAGAAAAAGTCCTGCCTCCTGATCCTCAGATCCCTGAAAGGTTCCTGATCCCAGCATTGCCTCAAAAGGTTTCATCCTCTGCACCTGTCAGTCCTCCAACAGGAGGAGAAGAGGAGAAGCAGAGAGCTGAAGCTGCAGACATGTCCAACATCATATCCTGCAAGAGAAGATCCAGCAGGACGAGACGAAGACGTTCAGCACGTGCTCGTGCAGCGGAGAGAGACTCCGTCCTCAGGGAGACGGCTCTTATCTGCAGCATGCAAAATCAATCAATCAATAAAAAAGAACAGTTTGATTGCACAGTTGAGCATTTTAGTTTTTATTGTTGCTCAACATTTAACTGAAGCTACTCCAGATGTTTTAAGTGACCAAACCTGTTTGATTATATCTACATCAGACACAGGTTCTCTTATTCTGCTCGGGGAAAACAAAGACGAGTATATTTCTGATACTTGTGTTCATTTGAAAGTTCAGTTAAGTTCAGGGTCTTAAAAGAGTGTTTCCAGTGTTTTGTCATTGCCTCATCTTGTGGGATTGTTTAATGGGTCTGGTCTTCTCTGCAGTTCAGAGGGTAAAACAGCTACTCAGGTAACTTGATGATCAGTGTCCAGTGTGACTCCACACAATAAGACTCCTTAGACTCAGATGGGTCAGGTTGATGGAAGTTTATACATCAGATGAATACTGCAGGAGACATGATTCAACATCACACTTGTGGTTCAGCGTCATGCTCACACATAACTGCCAGACACTTCCAAACACTCTGCATATATTCAAAAGACTTCACCATTATCAGGGTCACATTGACCCACCTAGATTAATCTATGACGTCAAGAACCCTGGAGCGAACAACAACTCTCCCAGACAGATATCAGGACGAGCCGACGACTCTCTCAGCTGTCCTTGGTGTCTAGATAAAGTTGAGCTCTGATTGACATCAGCAACAGTGAATTATCTTTACACATTAACTGAGGAATTACAGAAATTCCATGACAATCAGGGGTTTGATTCCTCAGCGTAGCATTAGATCTCTTACATGATGAAAACCTCTTCCTGTGCTGTCACCAGTCACCGGTTTAGATGTTCACAACTAAATCTTCTTTACATAAACTTTCCACATTAACAAACGTGATGTCTTTTAAGTAGAAGGTAAATGGTAAAGGTAAAAGCTGCAAATGACATTGTGGTAGCGATAGCTGCAACAGCTTGTGGTAGATTAACCCATCTCTGCCAGCTCTCACACACTGCAGTCACTGCAGAATTACCTCTAGTGTCAACATATTCTTCAATAAAGCCTCCTTGAAACCAATGAACTCTAAAGAACTTGATTGTACCCTCAGATGGTCTTAGTCTGTCTCTCTGAGCACTCCAAGGAGGACACCCTGTCCTGATTGACCCTGCCAGCCTAAATACAACTAAAACAGCCCAGGAGTAATATTTGTACACTTTTTAAATCTAAACCTCACTCATTAATTACATTTTAAAATCAAAAGATAGACAAGCTAGTGCTACTGAGGAACTGTTTGTATCAAAAATCCTCTGCAATATCAATGAGATATTAAACATTTCAATATCTGTAGTTTCCAAATCCGATTCGTGTTGATGTGTAGCACATGTCCTCCATCTTGTGTGTCCCTCTCTGAAAACTGCTTTCAAATGATCCTCCAATGAAAATAAGCAGCAGCATATTTTCAGAAACAAAAGACAAACAACCTAACATGCCACTCTACTGACCGCTCCACCTTCTCCAGGACACACCCACTTTTTCAAAAATACTGTGGTGTCCTGTAATTTCAATCATTGTCATACTGTTTATGGCCTTTTGTCACTTTGCCTCAAGGTAAGCATCCCATGATGCATTGCTCACTACAGTTCTTAACTGTTTTAGATCAAAACAGTATGTTAGTGTTGAAAATGGCTGTAAATGAACAGTAATTGCTTTACAGTGTCGTTAGTCATGTAAAAAGTGTACCCCTGACCCGAGCACCCTCTAGTGGTGGAAGCCTAAACTACACTGTATATCCTTTTTTCCCGTTTTCTCATCAAGCAGGAAAACTCAGTCTGTGATGTAAGATACAGCTCCCAGGAATAGAAGGAGCTCTCGATATGATATATGATAAAAACATATGCTAAAAAAAATCCACATCTAATGTGTTTTTGAACATCTAACCCATCCAGTCCTTATGGTCTGCACAAGTCTTACAACAAAGAGAAAAATGCTCCATTTCAAATTTGCTCAAGTTGTGACATCACAAGTTGGATTGTGGTGAAAAAAAAAGGTATTACCTAAGATGCCTTTAAACGGATGTACCTTTCTGCCTTCTAACTGTTGGCACTAAAGAAAGGACTGCTCTGATGATAAAGTGCCCTCTTCTTGCCTGCGTGTCTCTGACAGGGTGAGGGCTGAGGTGGCAGGGCGCGCTGATGTGCCAGATGGTGGCAGTCTATGAATAATGCATTATTGCCTTCAGTCAGACAGGTCCAAGCTGATCTGAGGTCAGCTGAATGACACAGGTGGCTGCTTTGTGATTCATGCAGAGCCCAAGGGAGGGACCACCCACGGGTGAGCTGGGCAGACTTGCAACACTTGTGTTTGTCTTTAAGATTCTTCAGACACAGCAGACAATAATATTAAGACTTTTATTTCACCTGCTTCTCTTACTCTGTCTCTACTTCCTGCTGCTTGCCGACTCCTCATGAGACTGCAGTGTGACGATGGATATTGAAAGGTATTCAAAGCAAAGCATCGTGACACGTGCCTTTTTGGAGGAAACCACCCGGCATTATAGCTTTCAGTCAAAAGGCCATTTCTCAAGTATGAAGTTTCAGTTTTTAAATTCTGTGATAATACTGTGTTTTCATAAAAAAAAAAATAATGTCATGTCTTATTTTGTTCATATTCCTATTTATTTTCTGATATTTCAGCTATAATCAAGTGTATAAGAGCAACTAACATCTATATTTTGGCTGGAGATGAATAAAGCATCTCAGATTCTGATTTAGGATTTTCTTTATTTTGTAATTGTCTTCATTCACTCTAATCAAAGATAACATGTTGACTCTTGCATGACTCATCTTCCCAATAAAAGTCCTCTACTGCCTCCCTGCTCACAGGACATCGTGCTCCAGGAGGCCAAAAGAAAAGAAAAGGTACGAGTCCAATATCAAAATAAACATCAGGAAGTGTCACATTAACCCTGAAAACTGGGAGACCAAAGCAGGATTGTCTTGAAGAAAGCTTGTTTGTGAAGGTGCTGCACTCTATAACAATGACGTCCACCACACAGCAGAAGACAAACACAGATTGTCCATCTGAAAGGCCCAAACTGCCCAACTGCTCACTCCTGTCCACACTGAACCAAAATATGTGGCTCAAAAATCGACATAATCATCAACATGAAGACCCCAAGAGACCGCCTCATGATGATGATATTGCATATTAAAGCCATATTTCTCATAATTTGTACCATCTTTATTTTAGAAATAGTTGTTTGTTGTATTTTGTAAACTAACAACAGTTAAAAGTCATTCTGGAACAATATGACTTTGTTGTGATTTGAATCTGTCTCGTACACGAGAGGTTTTCTGTTCACAATACAGCCAGACATGATCACCAAACACATGCGTGTCCTTATCATCGCCATCTCTCTTGTGATTGGCCAAGGCGTTTCTGCATCTGTGCTGAGCAGGTATGTACAAATACAGGGAATATCATCAATTTGTAAAAGTTGAAAGATTTTCAACTTGAGCAATGGGAGCGTCTGCACCATCAAGCAAGGCGCTCGGAAAATAGACGCTGGTTGCTGCACTTTTTCTCCTGGAGGCTGCTTTCTGCTGCGAACGCTATCATTGAAAACATTTGAAAAAAGCTGCTGCTGGCACTCACAAAAAAACGCTACATTACATTGATTTTTGAGTTGCTGTTCATTTAAGAGGCAATGCAATCATACATATGACTACAATGATTCCCAACATTTACAGCACTGTTTCAGATCACGAGACTACATATAAAAATGGCTGCCATGTGATAGTCAATTATCCATATCAGTGTGTTAGGGATTCAATAAGGATTGGTGTGTTGGAACTAAAAGCTTTATTAACAAAACCTTGAATAAGAAATATTTGACATTGTAAAAATAAAAAAAGAAGACCGCTCTAGGTCAATTTTTTCTCCTGTATTTGCTGATCAGTTGTTGCACATCTCGACGAGGGCAAGGATGTCCATGTGACATCGTTTTCTGAATCATCCTGCAAAGTGTTCACACGTTTCTTTACACAGTGTACGTGTGTGTACGTGTTGTTGTGTGTCCCTCTAGGAGAGACGATGACGGCACAGCAGAGTTAAAACTGATTTTTGACCCTGACCTCCTCAAACAGCATGAAACCTACACTGATGGTAAGACACCAACATATCCCTTCTGTCAGATTATCAGAAACTGTCTCAGACCCAAACAGTGTGGGTAATGTCTATTTGTTCATTACAAACCTTCTTGGACACTTTTCATCCTCATCATGTCCAATGTGTTGCTGCAGATTACGGTGAGATTCCTCTACCTCCTCCTCAGCCACCGGGCTCTGGAAATCCTTATGAACCAAACCTGGATGATGAATATTACTAACAAGGATACAGTATCAAGAAACTGGCCTTCCCTGTAAAAATGCATGGGAAAAAAAGCATGTCACAATAAAATGAAGACAACCAATCTTGCAAAAAATCTTTCCATTGTGCTTGATTCCTAAAGACGTTTAGCTTAAAAACACACTGTATACTGTGTGTCAGAACAATTACAAGGGCCTCCACTGTTGCTGCACCATCTATTTAGTATAACTATATTGCTAGACCACAGTTTAATGTTAGGACTGCTCTTTTAATGCTACAGTAGGGTGTACAGTATGATTCGGCCTATATCAAAACTTTGGTTAAATATTTTGATCTTTGCATATCACCAAAATTATTGAATGGAAAATGTATTTGTGTGTGATCGAAGGATGGGTGAAGTCCCAGAGAATGCCGTCACTCACGGAATGACTCTCGCCCAATCAGATTGATTATAAAACAATTTACAACATTAATAATAATAATAATCTATAACAGTGAAAGAGTAGAATCAGTAGTTAGTTTATGAAGTTTTACTTTCAATGAAATTATGTGCATTTTACTCTGACTGATTGAGGGATGCATTATAACACTAGCATAGGAAGGCTCAACTGACCCGAACATAATCATAGCTAGGACCTCATAATATCATTTACTGTGTGTGTGTGTGTGTGTGTGTGTGTGTGTGTGTGTGTGTGTGTGTGTGTAAATGTGCGTGTGTGTGTGTGTGTGTGTGTGTGTGTGTGTGTGCAAGAGATTCAGTCAGATGCAATAACAACAGGACACTCTGAGATTTGCATTAAAGTTTTTAAATAAAGAAAAATTCACACCTAAAAAAATTCCGAAATAAAAGAGAAATGTCACATACTACATGTTGAATCAATACAATGTCATATTTATAATTACAGATATTAAATCATTTATTTATATATGGCATTTCTATACACCCTTGTATAGCTCGCACTTCTTTACATTGTCTCCTGTGTGCCTAATTGGCCGTCTGAGAGGGGAACTCATAGAAAAAAGTCGGCCTGGATCTCTTGATGAAAACTCGATGGCTTCGATCAGCAACAGCAGGCAACTCGTTAGTTCATGATTCTTATAATAAAAGGGGCAAACTATGGGGAGTGGAGACATGGCTGAATGACAATTCACATACTCTTCATTGATCATTTTCAGACATGTTCCTTTTGTTAAATATAGAGCACATACAAAAACGTGTTAGAAATTCATGTGGCGGGGTAAAAGAAGAAAGGAGCTCACTTCTTGCTTGTTTTCCACTGCAGAAAAAATAAGCATGTTCTGTACCTGTGCTGCACTCAGAATGATTCATAACTGTGGCTTCCTGTTTCCCTAGATTGCATCCTTGCTGGAAAAAAACAAAACATCTTACTAAGATGACAAGTTTGAGTTGAAGTGGTGTGACACCTGTGGTGGTCACATGAAAACCTTTTTGATAACGTTCAGTCATATGGAGGCATATTGCATTCAAGTTACCAGATCAGGATCTAATTACATGGAGAGATGAACTGATTCGCGATACATACAGTATGCATGCACCAATACCAAAACAGATAATTATGTTTTAAATCATAGTTAGTATAGCTGGTATTACTGTATGTGTGAGGCTACACAAAGGGGTAGTAAACCCGACATTGCATTTCTAATTTTAAGAGGAAAACAAATAAAATATGTTGTCATTTAAATATATGTATTTGAACTCTGGGCTGGCTTCACATTCAAACAGGAAGCAACAACTGCAAGGTTTTCAAATTAAAGGGATACTTCACCCAATGCACCAAATGTGCACTTCATACTTCACCAAATGGGTGAAGTATCCCTTTAAATATTTGAACCTGAAGTAAAAGATCTGTACTTTTTATCACAGAAGGAGCTGTTCAGGCCTCTTGATGGAGATGATCAAGCCGATATCTGATATGTAAATGACATCAATATCTGACCTGATACCGATATTATATCTGATTGGTCCCATCTTTGACTTTATGGTAACCCCTCCAGCATGGATGCATTTAGAAAAGTTGCTGCAGCCGCCCCCTAAAATCCGACACAGTTAAAGCCATTCACCAAAAGTTTCAACTTAAGTGTATCCATTTTTATAGGACATGTATGTAGACCAATATCGGGTTTAGTTGTTTGTCTATTAACTAATCTGTAATTCATTTCTAACACCGGTACTTCCTGCAGAGTGAGAGCGAACACTCTCAAAGTCATTTTACAGAAAATGTGCATTATCCTTTGTTTGATTAAGCTTCCTACTGAGAGTCTGCATTTGCACAGCTTCACATTAAAACACATAGTATAAGCACCACAGGTACAGAACAGCATCTTTTTTAGTGGTGGAACGAGCACAGGTCACATCAAACATTCTCCTACATCCCTATTAGCATTCAAACTCTTAAAACTCAACACGCACTCAATGGCAGCTCCATTCTACGCTGTGATGATGGCGACTGAGGAAGGTCACGATGACGTAATGAAGAAGAGGCACTACTAGTGAAGATATGAAGACACCAGAGTTTTGCTTTTTTCGCTCCCTGTGCTGGACCTACTGCAACCAAACATCTGCCTCATCATCTTGTTCCGGCCCCGCTGAGAGCATTTGATGTTTCGGATGTAGAAACCAGGAGGAGCACGTTTCTATAACACCACCATGATGGAGATATTTCAGGAATCTTCTTTTGCCTTTGAAGAGCCAAAGAGATGGGGTTTTTTTCCATTTAAATATTGAACATCTTCTTCACTTAGACACGGTGAATAAGCGTAGTGTGTCTCAGAATTAAGGACTAAGGCTTTACTGTGATGGGGCTGTATAGCATAGCACTACTGTACCAAAGGAAGCTGCAGAAAGTTCTAAAAGGAGAAATCCACACTCTTTCAGCTGTCACACTGTTTCGTTTTCATCAAGCACAAGTGATGCTGAGTGCATTCCAGGTAATGTTACTTAAAAAAACACTTTTTTCAGTCTCTAACTTTATGATCTGTTTAAGAGCTGCTTTCTATCTGTTTGAAGTTGTGCACAACATACCAAGTCACACCTTGTGAAAGGTGTGACTGTCTCAATGTTTCATGAAACTGAACCGTTGTATTATCTTTGACCCAAAGAAAGGCTTGTTATAAGAAAGGTAAACATAGCATAAACCATATTTTCCTTGTGAACTGAGCAGATGTATTGAACATATTCAACACATTGTTTGGGCCATTTTGCAAAAAAAAAGGAAGTAAATGACTTGTGGACATTGTTGAAGAGCCTGATAGACCTATGCTGCACCTCCTTTGTATACTGTAGCACTCTGAGCAGCAGCTTGCAGTGAGCACATCTCACAGATCACAGATCATGTGTTCAGAGCCTTCAGGACACCAACACCTCACGTTTCCTTCTAACCGTGTCCTGAACTCTTCCTGCTGTTAAACGTCTGATGACATTGTTAAGATTTTACAACAAAAAGACCCCAAAATGCAAAGAGCATCACTTGTCGCTCGAGTGTTTCTGGGTGTTGTTGTTTGCACTGAGAATGTGAATTTCACCTTCACACGTGGTGTGCTATTAGGATACAATCCATGGTTCCTAAAGGGACCTGTTTTTACTAAGTGTACATTTTCATTGTGAGGATGATGTTTAGTAAATATACACCTACCACCTCAGCTGCTGTTCGGTCTTTTAGCGAAGTATAGGTACAGGCTGGTTCGATCCTGTACGGCTCCTGGGCTTTCAGTGTTTCATATGCTAAGACGATGCTACAGGCTAACTCACTGATACGATGTTTGTGCTTTCCACCTTGGACCACCTCATCACTGACTCCATTTTTGCATATTTTCTTTCCTCACATCTCCTCCTTTGGCTCATTTCTCTCTCTCTCTGTTTTCTTTCTGAGCAGAGCACAGTTCCAGTACTTTATCTTCCTTTGCTTTTCTTGTTTGTCAGAAGTGTTAATTTTTTTCAGTTTGTCTTTTTTGAACTGAATCTGTAGATATAGCTGTCCTTCATGCAGAATTATGTTATGATACAGTGTACTGTACAGGGCTGTGTTTGAAGGCAGGGCGGGGTTATTCCAGGTAGATGTCCTCTGTCGGGCACGAGAAATCCACAAACTCTTTGTAGTACACCTGGAACGCTTTCCTGAAAGACATAAACACATGTACACGAGTCATTTAAACATCACACATATAAAACTGTGACATTCCCATTATGACACCCAATTATATTATAATTATTAAAAAAAACGTCAATTAATTATTTTCTTAGATTGTTTTATTATCAATCCTCCTTAAAAAAATCATGATCCTTCGGGTGCCGGTGGCCCAGTGGTTAGTGGGCACATCCCATGTACAGAGGCTATTGTCTTCGAGAAGGCAACCCAGGTTTGAATCCGACCAGTGGTTGCTTTCCTGTATGTCATTCCCCACTCCCACTCTCTCCCAGATTTCTGCCTCTTTCAACAGTCCTACCTTACAAAGGGAAGTTCAACTCACCCTACTGACTCTGCTAAAGGTTTGGTGGAGTCTTCAGACACAAACACGTGGCAGGCAAATCTCTGGTCCGCTGGATGCTTTGTAATAAAACCAAAATATCTGCAGAGACGACAAAGAAAGAAAGATGAGACAGAAATGTTGTTTTTACAGACTTTATTCCCAAAATATTCATGTTCTATTGCCATGCTTTTTCCAAGTTTTTATAATAACACAGTCAATTAATTCATATGAAAGATCAGATTGCATCTGTTTTCACTTACTTGCTGTTTTTGGGGTGATATCCGCAGAAGGAGACGTTCTTTAGCTGGAAGAAGTGATTGCACTCGTTGCTCTGAGAGGAAGAAAAAAAAAAACACCAGTTGTAACAAAGCTGAAAAAGTTCCTCTTCTTAATGTGAAAATCAGCATACAGCATGTTTCTGAGCAGTCTGCTTGAAGAAAACACTCTGCATGCAGTACCTACATGCCACCACATGAGGGCGACTTGCCTCACATCTTATTTGACAAACCCTCATGAAGACACTCTTAATGTGCTTTACATAAGACTTCCTTTCTTTGACATAAGAGACAGCAGAGACAACAGAGACAAAGAGATGGTCTCACTCTGTCACAGGCGTAATAATCCTCTTGAACTGCGAGCTTGATGCCTTTCACACTGATCTCAAGGATGCAGGAGGAAGGCGGGTTGTACTTCACGGTCATTCTTCTGTTGGTGGCAATCTGAAAAAAGAAATGTGTAAAAAAACTGTCTGAACAGTAAACCTTGAACTTCATCTTATTGATGATAATAAGATAGTCAAACTGAAAACATGTTCGCTTCTTCTGTAGAAACAGGCTTGTATGAATTGATGATAGATTCTGCAGTCAGCCTCTAGTGGACACTTAAAGAACTGCAGTGTTCTGCACTTCCACACGGTGAATGCAAAATGACTTGAGCTTGCATAACGCTTTTATAGTCTTCAGACTTATAAGAAGGACTTTAACACTGCATGCTACAACTTCACATTCACACACTGATGGCAGCGGTTACTATGTAGTGAGGCCATCAGAAGTGACATGCTCTTGGTTGTTGTGCAACGCTTCAGACACTCAAACACACATGCAGAAATGTGCCTACTCTACTGTTGTACAGTACCTTCTGCATAGCTGCACACAGAACATCATTTCCTTTGTGGAAGGGAACTTGAACTGAGCCCAGGAACTTCAGCCGGTATCTGTCCATCCACTCACTGCTTTTCACTTCTTAAAAAAAAAAGAGACAGACAGAATTAGAACACATACCCAGGACATGATAATCAGAGGCAACAAGAAAGGCAGTGATTTATGAAGACAGGTGGGAATGTATTCGCTTCTTAAAGGAGACACTTTCCACACCAACTGATACGTACAGCACTGTGTGGGTTAAGGGGATGGTTGATCAGTACTTGGCCCATTTTCCTCCCCTCAACTGTCCAAGAGAACTACTTACATGCATGTGACACTGTTATGACTTTGCCTTCCTTCTCATATTCATCATTACATATTTGCACCCTTGTCAACAGCAGCAACAGAGAAGGGAGAGTTTATCAGTGGTGGTCTGTATTACCTGTCTGACTCTCTGTGTTAATGGGTTTCTCCACACTGGAAACTTTACAGATTAAATTCTACATTTAAATGAAGTTGTACCCTCAACCAGAAAAAATAAAATAAATAAATAAATCAAATAATCGGAAACAGATTTGAAGGTGTAAATAAAAACTGAAACTTGAGAAAATGCCAGATTTCTGATGAAACAACTCTCAATTTCTTAATCTGGAGCTCAAAACCAAAACATGTTTGTTTTTAATGAAAAATCATTTGCATAATATGATGTTATTTTATTTCTGCTTCACAATAGCTGACGAAGTTCTTATCCATTTACTTGTAGATAAATCAACTAACACATCATATGAATCTATACAGTTTACATCAATTACAGACTGACTCTCCTCTCTCCCTGTGTATCCTGCTTGCTGATGTTTTACTCCATGACCTCTCTCTTCTCTTTCTTTTTGTTAAAAAACTCTTCTGAATATGAATCACTTCTATATTTAGATCGCTTTCAGCTACACTCGCGTGCAGCGACTCAAAGAAACACGAGCGTGCTAGTGTATCAAGGCTGCAGAAAACTGAAATTTAAAGTAAGCTGGCTGGCAGAATATCTTAAACCTGCAGGTAGAGGCTGGAGTGATGATTGAGAGTGTAAGTGCATCACTGCTACAAGGAAGGAGAGCAAAGACCTCGAATCTTGTCGTTTAAATAGAGACCAGAATCTGGAGGATATTCATGAGAATAAGCCTTATGCGTCTGTAAAATTCAACTTTTACATGGTTAAAAAAAAGACTTGTGTGTTTCAGTCCAAAGACAGTATTTGAGCATCACCCTTATATAGTGTCAGTACCTTTGTCGCTGTCGGAGTCTTTGGCCACCTCTATGGCGTAGTAAGCTGGGAAGATGCCGTGGGCGCCGGTCCGCATGTTGTAGCCCTCGTACCAGTAATCCTCTGACTGCACCTCCACCAGCAGCGGATCATCCACCTCCAGCTCCAACTCGTCGTCATGTCGAGGGACGAACCTGAACACACGCGGTTTTGGCAAGGATCCTTACAGACATTTACATTTCAAACTTTATCATCACCGTATACTATGTTGTCTCATGCTTGTGTGGTGGATTTAATTTAAGGACAGGATGCACTAACAGGAGATTAGAAATGAAACCTCTGAGCAAAGAGCCATCCTAACTTGGACTAAAATTCCCTTCCCGTGTTTTTGTTATGTCACCGTCCATTTGTTGTATTTCTACAGTGCCTGTTCACCACAGTATGGCAAAATACTGTGAGTCTGAAGCATGTGGCTTTGCTCACATTGGAAACAAAAAATGTTAACATTAACTGATAGCTGATAATCACACGAAGATACAACCGAGCTAATAAACCTGACAGGTGCATGTCAGTCATAGTATTAAATAAAAACTGTATTCTAGAAGTAATAGACTGTAAATATATACACACAGTATTCAAACGCGGTTTACAAAGACTTCAACAAGCTGTGTGCCGTCAGCTGAGCATGGATAATGTCCTGCTCTGTCACATGATCCCAGCTCAGTGTGCAGAGATGCTGCTTTTCACATGACTGCGTTGCTGTTATTTTTGTCCCCCCCTCTCTGTGCATTTAACAGCCGGAGGTCTTCATCAGCAGCTGGAACGGCACGCTGCCAGCTGGAGTGTGAATGTTACCATGGAAATAGGAAGACTTGGAGCATGTTTCTGCTTCAACGATGACTTAAATAAAAAGGCTAATGTAGACGAGCAGTGATAAAGGTGACTATATCTTAAAAGGATGCTATACATTTGAAAAGAGGAATCAGGGGACTGGAGTGGACTGAATTTAGATGAACACATTGTTCTCTGCAATATCCATGTCAAATAAAACTATCTATGTGTCTAGATGGTTTTGCAGATGTGCTGACTCTCATCCAGGTTGTATGTGTTTTGATTTTTTGCCAGTCTGAACACAAAAAGCCACATGAAATCAGATTATTCCAAATCTGATGGAGGTTGTTTCAAATCTGATTCCTACAGATCCGACTCAATCTGAACGTCTCAGTCGCTTCAATGTGTCTTCTGCGTCACTCGCAACGCGACACCATCGACAATAACAACAATGACATAGATCCAACGGGCCGGAAGTTCACTTCGGTCATTGAAAGAAAACAGCAAAAATGCAGTAAAACAATCAATATGGACGGGCAGATCTGATCGATCATTTGCCATTTCTAATGTGGACAGTCAGTTAGATCAGGTTCTGATCAGATTTGGGGAAAAATCGGATTTGGGCGTCTGATCAAAGCTTTAGAGACTCACACCCAAAATACATCAAAGACTCCACCTTTAAGAAATCCCTAAAAAAACATTCTCTTTGACTCTTTCTCCCTTTTTTTGGTTTTCAATGTTTTGTTTTCTTGTTGTTCTTCGTTTAGCATCCAATGCATTATTATTATCATTATTTCCACACAGCATGTGTTCAGTAAACTGTTTGCATATTCAGTAAAAAGAAATGATGACTCAGGCCTTTCTGTTTTCAGTCTTGGTGCAACATTAAACACGGAGGTTGAAGTGATGATGATGATAGCGGTGGAGCTCTTTTCACCTGTAAACAGCTCGGTGGCTCTGATCCCTCTCCTCTCCGTTTATGACACATGAGTACAAGCCGAAGGACTCTGCACCTTGAAAAAAAAAAAAAAAAAAGAGAGATGCATTTACATGTTACGTCGAAAGAAAAAAGAATGAATGAATCTGGCTTTATATAGCAACAAAACAAACAGTAAGCACTTTAAGGGGTCTGTTTAGTTTACTCTATAGGAGCAATGAATCACACTTTAATTAGGCGTTAAACACATTGTGTAGCATTGTGTATTTCTACCTGCATTCCCCCGAGTCATCTGTTATCCCCTCCTGCACGGCTCAGATAAACTAATGAGTCTGTTAAACACATGGACGACTCCCAACTGGACTTCAAGGTCTATTAAGAGGAAATGACCTCACATACATCACAGAGGGATCTCTTATTCTCTGTCTGTCTCTGTCTGATGAGTCCTTTCTAACGCCGGCTGCTTTATTCACACATACAGATATTATCATAATGAGAGCCGCCGTCTTCCCAAAGATGTCCCAAAGGGCCCAACATTTCCCAACATTTAGCCCACCACCATCAAAAAAAAGGGAAAATCTAAAAAAAAAAAAAAAAAAAAAAAAAAGCTGTGGCTTGATCAAATCTCAAACTTAATCATGAACTAACACTGTTTTTGAGCATACACACTGAGGGGAAGGAGAGTCTGGAGTGTTTTTTGGCCGAGTGCCCCCGCTCACCCTGCAGGGCATCAAAACATCCAGCTGTGTTTCTGCATTTAGCGTGCTGCTGTCAGAACGCTGATAACCATATCAACAAAGCAGCAAACACTGCAGCTTTTACTTCAAAGACTTAAACGCTGAGCTGGGTAACATCGGCTAAAATTGTTCGACTCTCTTGTAGTTCACATTCTCTATAAAGGGTACAAAATAAAGTGCAAAGTGTTTGTCCTCGGTCATCATTCCTTGTGTTACATGTTACGTGAGTGATGATCTGAACTGAAAGAGAATATTCCAGCTCTGGACTCGCTGTAGTTTTGCTTAATCAGCCACATTACTTAAAAGCCTTTTGCACCACGCTGCCAATTGAACTGGACAGCGATGGCAGCGGTGTTTCTCCATGTTTCGAGAAGATCACAGAGAAGAGCAGCCTGCCCTGCAGCTCGGATGTTTGTCCTGCTGTTTCAAACACCATTCTGAGGGGAATATCGCGTCTCGCATTAGGAGATATGCTTTCGTTATACGTTTCAGAAAATCTCTGAGACTAAAAGAATGTGAACGTGAGCTATCTGTTTGATTGGTCATGGACTGGAAATCTTAACTTGGAAAAATTGCCTTCATTTTTTTCTGTGCATTAAAAATGAGCTACATCAAATCCACATGATTGACTCTCCTATATCTTCTTAAGAAAACCAAACCATTTGACTCCCATGTGCAGTTAAATTTTAAATGTCACATATTCTCCTCCTTTTTAAGTTCAATAAGTCTCAGATGTCCACAAAAAGTGTCTGTGAGGTTTCTTGGTCTAAATCCACTCTGATCCTGTATTTGATCACGTCTATAAACCCCTCTACTTCAGCTCTGCTCAAAACAGGCTGTTTATGTGTCTGTAGCTTTAAATATGTAAATGAGCTCAGGCTTTTTTGCACCAAACCAACTGTTTATGTTGATGAGGCAGACTCAGAGGACAAAACAAACATCTAGCGTCAAAAGGAAGGTGCCTTACAGTGAATTCTTCTTTTCCTAAGATGTCTCATCAGTGCTTCACGCATCTTATTCAAATTCAACATCAAATAACACTTTAAAATAGAACTTCAGAGATCCAGGGAATGAACGATGTGTAGTTATCATGGCAGTGACTTACTGGAAGAGCGAGAACGCCCATTCATGAACACATTGAGGAACTTCTTGGAGAAGTGCAGGTCCACCTCTGGAGTGGAGTCTTCTGACAGACACGCTGTGGCCTCTCTCCTCACTCCTCCCATCCGAGCGCTGTCCTCCTCCTCCTCCTCCTCCTCCTCTTCCTCTTCCTCGTACTCCTCCCCGATGGCTGACTCGTAGGGAGACGAGACGCAGTTGTCATAGACGGTGGCTGAG
This sequence comes from Symphodus melops, assembly GCF_947650265.1. Taxonomy (NCBI): domain Eukaryota; kingdom Metazoa; phylum Chordata; class Actinopteri; order Labriformes; family Labridae; genus Symphodus; species Symphodus melops. Next base: position 3,807,834 of record NC_136693.1, read on the forward strand.
TCGCTGTCGTCACTGTAGCCTTGGTAACATTGCCGGAGGCTGACCAGTTCCAACTGAGCGTGCTCGTCCACCACCAGTGTGTATTTGACTGAGTCATAGGAGAGCCCGCTGGCCTCCGAGCTCATAGAAGTCCTCAGAGCGGCGGCTCTGCCTCCGACGCCATCCCCCTGTCCTCCACCCTTCCTCATCTTTACATCCATTATTATCCTGTCCACATCCTCATCCTCCTCCCCGCAGTAGCTGTCATCTGTAGCATCCACATACTCCACTGATGACCCGCCTCTTAGCATGACCCCGGCCCCTGTTCCCGCACCCTTCAGGCTGAGGTCCAGAGCGAGGGAGGAGCGAGCCATGCTAGGCGGCGTGATGAGGGACTCGACGCAGGAAGCATAAGAAGGCGGGGGGACGTAGACCTCGTCCTCCTCGTAGATGGAGGGGTTTGTCCGGTCTGGGAGGGGCTGGTAAGGAGGCGGACCCTCTGTGTCTGAGCTGATGGACATGCGTCCCTGCTCGGTCTGCTGTGAGAGGAAAGGTCGGTCCTGTGAGTTGGAGGGTTCGAGGGGATCGGCAGAGCGCTGCACAGGAGTCAAATAGATCTCATCTGTGGGCTCTAAGTGAACGTCTGTGTGGTAGCGAATCCTCTCCCGGTGGTTTTCACCGCCATCCGCCTTCCCCGCTGGGTAAAGAGGAGCTGGCGTATAGTTCTGAGGCGGTGGAGGAGCAGGGGGCTTCTCCGAAACCTTTGAGCGCGTAGCAGCCGCTGTGGAGGATCCGTGCGAGTGTCCAGATGTGTGGCTGTGCCTGCAGGGGGCGTCGGTGGAGGTCCCTCTGTCTTTGGTCTGCGCTCCCCCACCCTGCACCTTGTCCTCGTCGCTCAGACAGCTGTGCTCACGCGGAGGAGTGAGCTCACCTGGGCAGAGAACAGAAACAAGCAGCGTCATGCAGACGGCCACAGAAATACACACCCAGACGCACAAGCACGCACAAAAGCCCGAAACAAGCGCAGAGTAAATGTACACGGCGCAGAATTGGAGACACGACCGGCACACAAATGCACACACAGATGTGAAGGCAGACATGTCAACGAGTGAGTGGACAGATAAATGAAAGCACAAACAGGAAGAGAGGAGAGAAGCAGCAGTTAGGTAACGGATGTCGGGATTACACAGCTAAATCCCCATGACTCATCAAAATCCCAGAGCAGCCAGGAGATGGTAGATGCTTTGTTACGTCATAATCCATGGTCAGGAAATCCAAGGATAATATTCTTGCAGTCAATAAGGCAGCATGACCTCAGGAGTCACAAGACATGTGAGGGTTAAGATGATATTAAACCTACTTAGGGAACCACTGAAAGTCTCTCTGGTTACATCCTGCTTTGATGCTACAAGCTTCAACCTGTCCAGAACTCTTCTGCTCGCAGCATCTCCAGAAGCCCCCCTCCATTAATCACATCACTCCTGTCCTTCAGCAGCTCCACTGGCTCCAGGTTAAATACAGCACTCACCTTTAAAGGCCACACCCAGCCTTCTTAACTCCTGCACATCAACACCCCCGCCCGCACTCTCAGGTGTCCTGCTTCCATTCAACTCACTGCTCCACCCACCCGCCCGCCCGCCCGCCCGCCCGCCTGACCACCACCATGAGGCCCAGAGCCCCTCAGCAGATCTGCCTCTGGAACTCCCTCCTCCTACCTGACCTCCTTATATGAATGTTGTTGTGATTTCAGGACGGTCTTACATGGAGGGACAGAGCAGGCGAGGAAGCTGTGATTTATTTTGGTGTTCTCGGCTCTGTAGCTTTTACAGATCAACTCGTTTCATCATTCGTATGATTCACACTTTTACCCATGGACTGTGCATTTGTTCTTTGTAGCTTTCATGTATTGTGTCTGTGTTGTATCAAGTGACTCTCCCTGCAACCAAATTTACCTACAGGTGCAAATAAAGTAACCTGAACCTGAACAGAGACTCTCTCTCCACTCCCTCGCTAACACATGTTTTTAAACGGGCATATTCAGTCTGATCATTGTCCAACTTTTCTCAGAAATCCTTGAAGATTTAAAACGTTTACTGACATGTGCAGAGTACGAAACATGTTCATGCTGCACAATGGAATTCTTACTTTGCTATCCACAATGAATGCCAACAATAAAATATTAAAAATAGCTAAATAAAAATAATAGTTATACAAATTAATAAATGATACTGTCATTTTATATTTTTCAACTAATTTTTATGTTATTAATATTCACTTTGTTATGTTTTATTTCTCTTTCGTAAGGTAACTTTGAGTGCTTTTTGAAGGCCCCTATAAAGAACATGTATTATTATTATTATTATTATTATTGTTATTATCACCAGATTAGCAGCTGGTGAAAAATGCCCTCTAATACAAACATAATCCCCTCTCAGCTTCTCTCTGTTACATAAAAATATTTGGAAGTGCTGATGTTCTAATCTCTGACCGGGACAGACACATTGTTATCTGGACATTATGTAATCTGTTATGTGTCACATAATGCCGTGTCATCTTTCTGTTAGACTTCAATTTCATTTGATTTTATTTTCCAAGAAATCTTAAGAGATTGCACAAAGAGATTGTCTTAACAATCCTCAGTGTAGCTTTAAGAAAACAATCTACTCATACTGAATATTACGAGTCTCTCATCACGTCAAATACATCACATAACATGGTATCCTAACCAATTGATTTTGTAAAAATCTAAATGCTTCCTTCTGTTTCTCCACTCTTTGCTGGATGCTATCAAACAGAGGAACTGATTTTTTTTTTTTATAAACTCCTTTTAAAACTTTTCTTGCTTTAAAAAAAAGTATCTTATTGGACTTATTGAACATCACTGCTTATCACTATTTGTTTTTTTTTTAGACTTTTTTTCTGCTAGGTGTCAGTGCCTTGTATAGATGTGAATAGTGTGTTCATCTGAATCTAGAATGTTCAGGCTCAAATCTAAAGGCAACTGTGATTTTGCTGTCTGACCTCCTCGACTTGTGAATGACCGCTCTAAACTCTGCATGGGCGTGCAGAATTAGTAACTACTTTGAAATCGTTTGTGAAATCTGATTTTAACAGACTGGCTGAGGTTCTCATTTGCTTTCATTGTACAGAAAGATTTAGGTCTGTTTCATTACCAGCTAAAACTTCCTGAAAGGACTTGTGGCTCCTTTCGCACGTCACCCCCCACCCCACTGCCTGATTTCAGACTCCATCCTCTATCCTATCGCTAAATAAAGGCATGAAAAGCCCAAAAAGAAACCTTGAAAAAATATTTGAATTTTAGTTTAGCACTGTCCTTAATTTAATCTTATTAGATGTGAACATATTTCTAGAAATGAGAATAATGTGTGCTATACTGCAGTTCTGCCAACATGGCATGAATGAAGGGGAGCTGAGTCATCCTGATTTGAGAGGTTTGGGTCTCAGTGGGTTTTTAATATGACTGAGAAAACAATTAATACAGTGCAACAGTTTCCCCTCACGTCAGAGAGTTGTTGGCAGTGACTTCGGTTGTTCTCGCCTCACATGGTGGTCTGAAAAGAGCTGGAGCAACGAGCTATGACAGCTCCCAGCTAGCTAAAGCCTTGAGCTGGCTAACAGTAAAAAACCTGCTACACACACACACACACACACACACACACACACACACACACACACACACACACACACACACACACACACACACACACACACACACACACACACACACACACACACACACACACACACACACACACACACACACACACACACACACACACACACACACACACACACACACACACACACACACACACACACACACACACACACACACACACACACACACACACACACACACACACACACACACACACACACACACACACACACACACACACACACACACACACACACACACACACACACACACACACACACACACACACACACACACACACACACACACACACACACACACACACACACACACACACACACACACACACACACACACTTTATAACATTGCCTTAGTTAGCTACAATTAGCGGAGTAAAGCTAATCTGATTCTTAACAGAGTCCCCTGAGGATCAGGGCGACCCACAGCCTTCCAGACTTAATGCAAATCACCAGTGAATTCAGCTGCTGTGTGAGTAGCATGAGCGCGAATAATACCTTCAAGCGTTTCTAGTTCATATGAACAACATTAGAACATTCAGACAGTTTCTGGCAAAAATCAGAGCATTCACAATTACAAAGAAGATCTGATGGCAAAGAAAGAAAGTCTCACCTGTTTTCAGAGGCGAGGACGAACCCGAAACCTTCTCCTGCCAACTGTACTTCTTGCCAAAAGAGTTATTGTTCAATGTGTCCTGTGGAGAAGAGGAGAGAAAAAGAGGAAGAGAAAAAGAAGGAAGTGATGAGAAAGAAAAATAGATGGAGAGCAGAAAAAAAGAGGAAAGACAGGAGGAAAAAGGGAGGTTTGGTCACAGAATTCTGAATCGAGACGCTCGATAAACTCAACTTTTGTCTCTCGCTCAGCCTCTCTTTCTCTCTCTCACACACACACACACACACACACACACACACACACACACACACAAAGCTTTTATTCTGTTGAATGAGCAGGGAATCTTTTGTCTGTGCTCCGTGATGTGCATTTAAAGGGAACCAGACCTTTTAGCAAAACTACCAGGAACACAACCAGTGTGAGTCTCTTGGTGGTTTTGAGGGACTCTAGAAACCATGATACTTCTCAAGGACCATTTTTTTCCCTCCTTCATTCAAATTCTAGGTAGTAGCTCGATTCTCCCCACAATCACAAATAGCATTCCCCTCTTTTCACAACTTTTCTTATTTGAAATATGAAGATGTACTTCAGTAGTTTATCTATCCTTTTCTGAATGTATATTGGTAGAATCAGAAAGTAAAAAAGTTCAAGTGTATTCACACAAACAATAAATCAGGAATAGAAAATTGCTGTCAACCCCTCAGTACCGTCTTCAGCTGTAGTAACAGAGGCGTTACAGAGGCGAGACGGTTTCAGCAGAGCCAGCGTGGGAGAGCAGTGCTGTGTGTGCCTCCATGTCTGACTCTGAGTCTACAGTATGAGACGCTCCTACAGCGCCAAAACACAACATATTAATGTACGAAGACATGATGATAGCTGAACTGAGTTCCTCACAACAGGAGGGGATGTAGACTGTTTATGAAGAAGGATGACATGACAGCTCTCTAAAGGTGAAGCCAAAACATGGAGAGCTCACGGTGGCTGAAAATACTGGAGCCCAACCAATGAATGCAGCGATACGTTTCAAACGTGTTTTCTGTAGTTAAAGTTCATTACTATATATATATATCCAATTCATGCTCGATTGCTCTTAAGTCTGAGTTTAGTATTAATTAGCGACTTGATGATATGCAAAGGACTACAAGACATGATTGTTGGGTTAACAAATGGAGCTTATAGTTCTGTGTGCTGCCAAAAAGGAGAGTAGACAAGGATCAGTGTGAATGAGACAAACACTTACACAAGAGTCAAAGAATCCAAGATTGATCCAAAGGCAACTGGACTTAGTTGAAGATCTTTAGAGATCTTCAACTAAGTCCAGTTGGCAGTTTGGATGATGCTTTGATTTACCGTGACCTGGACTGTGAGTGTCTGCTTCATTTTGACTCGACAATCTGTCCTGCTGTGAACTTTGCCGACCTCAGGGACCTTTGCCGTTTTTGTTGAGAAGAATGTGAGTTTTGGTTAGCAGAAGGTGCTTGACACAAATCCTGTGGCTTAACCAGGTGATCCCAACTGCACAGACTCGAGCTCCAAAATACGTCACCAGCACAAGATGTCAGTGCATGTCACAGGGGGTATTTATATTTTTGCAGAACGGGTTAGTCTGACACTTTTTAAATATAATCAGGAGTCGAATCGAAAAGAAAAAAAAAGGACCACACACAATAAGACTTCAGACATTACACCGAGCTGAGTGTGCATATGTTACTTTTAATACACAAGTTCCTCTTTCTAAGGCAGCTATCATCGATATTTTGATAATATTGTTTTGGAGGATAATTTTTGAGAACAGACGGCAGGTGTTGATTTAACAAAACAAACACTAAAAACCTGCTGAACAATACTCGGTCAACCACACACAGTGACAACAGCTAAAGGGATAGATAGATGCTATAAATAGATGCAATAAATTGGTAGATGCAATATCACAAGAGTATTGCAGGTTGATATCTAGCTGCAGATTAGGGGTAGAAAAGGGAAAGAGAGAGAGAGAGAGAGAAGGAGAGAGAGAGAGAGAGAGAGAGAGAGAGATGAGGGAGATTCTAACTGATGGAAGGAGAGCTGGAAACTCCTGTGACGGCAACTTGTCGTCCAGAATAAGATCACATCTTCCTCCTCTGTCCACCCACCAACAATGACTCACTTCCCATCTACGTAAACCAGCGAGCATGAAACATGTTGCCATGGTAACGGGTGAATCAGCAAGTGAGAGATAGCAGGGAGCTCTGAGTTTTGTTTATCTATATTAATAAACATCATCTCTCAGATTTAGTGTGACGTCATGAAGACAACGTTGATGTGAAAGAAGTAAACTGTGATCTCTATTCTACTGACATGACTCTACAGCCAGGAGAATATCAAGAGCAGCCTTCCTGAAATGATCTAAATATTGTCAGGTGTACACATGTGAAAATGCCTTTTGAATATGTCTATGAAACTACCAATTTTGGATGTGGGCGAACAGCATCTTGGTAGCTGTAATCTTAACTTAAAAAAAAATTACAAATTAACAATTTGCGTTCTAATATGGTCATATGAACAACTGATCATTTACTTTACAATGTTGTGAAAAATAGATTGTTCCGTCTCAACATCTCTACAGTCTGTAATGCTACGGTTGTCACCTGACAGATTGAGTCCCTCTTCTTTTGTTACTTAAATGCAGTTAGCACGTAGCTTTCAGATGCTCTACTGTCCCCACCTGGTGGTTTCGGTGTTCTTCATCATGAACAGGCTTTGGGTAAATTATGTGAAAAATATATTTTTAAAGACGAGATAAAAGTTGCATGAACTCATTTATTTTTATGAATAATAATTAATCTATATCACTTCCTTCATTCTTGATCACACCTGATGGGGACTTGAACATAAGGAGTGTTGCCAGGTGAGAGATTAGAACTTGACACAGATTAAGAAGGAGGAATCCCTCCTGAGATGGTCGTCTGTCTGTCCGTCTGTCTGTTGACGTGTTTTAATCAAAGAGCTTGAGAGCAGACCATCTGTGAAATAAAACCCGTCGTTGTTCTTGCAAAGAGCTCAGTATATCGTAGTTAACTGTCGGCTCTATTTACAAGACGAAAAGTAATCTTCTCCTCAAGTACCTGCAGTCAGTTCATCTTATTAAGTCCAATTCAAACGTCTGTATTTGATTTATTTATTTCAGGTAAAACAGAAATATTCTTACGTACGATCCTGCCTTTTCCTCCAAGAACACTACAGTTTATAAAGGCTCTACAAATGTAGGTGCTTTATATCACTGTCAAATTCTTGAACAATGCTAAGCGCTCCTTTTGATGGACTACAAAACTCTGGTCACTCAAAGCCAAGTGACGTCGAAGTAAAGGTTTATGTTGCATTTTTACAGATTTACTGACCTGGAACAGTCTCCATGTTTACTGTGTCTTTCACTCTTCCTCCACTTCTTTGTCTCAGATCTACATCTCATCTCATTTAAATGTGTGTGATGCGCCTGACTGAACCTCAGACATCAATGTCAGGTGAAGCTGGAAGAGCTGATCTATAGTATGAATAATAAGTGTTCTGAAGAATAAAATCAACAATTTAACTTGTTTTGAATGGATTGTGAATATTTTGCATATCTTCACCTGGAATAGTGAATCTGTGCATAAACATGTAAATATGCATAAATACTTCACCGCTACTTAGAAATAAATTATCTGTAAATACAGAGAGATTCATCAGAGACATTTAAGTCCAAATGTGCTGCTGATGGATGTCATGTTAATGAGATGTGCCCTGTTGCTTCATGTCTTCACAGTTCATGAAAAGGCCCCTATCAGGAAACACTCAACCATTCAGCCAATCATATTTTACTCTGTTCTTTCTAGATACTGAGTGAACAAAGTTAACAATGACCCAGGAGACAGCAGTACTCGCCAAGAACGGATACGTTTCAGAGCAATTACTTCCTTTACACTTTCCAATTTGACAGCTCATACACAGGCACACAAATACACACACAGACAAACACACACACACACACACACAGCCAGAACGGTAGGCTTTTTTCCGCCTGATGGAAACTGGGAAAAGAACAAAGCCCAGACAAATATAGAGCTGCTTGGTTGGTCGTGTTGACAGGCTGCACTGTGGGGGAGAGTGTGCATGTTAGAGTGACTCACTACGTATATATTTCTTTATACATTACATAACAATAGTAACACAACATATAAGTGTCTAGAGATAACCGCAGCTATTACAGAGCAGATTTTCTGTAAAGACATTACACATGAATATGCAAATAAAACACATAAATGACTAAATCCTGTAATGAAAACAATCACTTTGTAATTTACGAGTATCTGGAAGTGGGAACTAGAATCGAGGGGTCGAGGAGTAGATCGGACTGGCTGGCAGCTGGCAGGCAGCTTTGTATTAGTATTGATTAGTTAATCGTGTTAGTGTCAATCAGTGTCGACAAAGATCCTGACCTTAAATCAGTAATCTGAGGTGTCTGTGATATGACTTCATTTATTCTCTTGGACTAATTAGCAATGGTTTGTATGAACTGAGATGTCCGGGTAATGAAGAAAGAGTCAAGTGGTGAACTTTCCACCCATTCTGAAGCTCTTCTCAACATTTGGGAACATCTGGCCTCTGATAGGATGCTGCACAGTGACATATCTCACTCAGGAGTTGCCAAAGCAACGGCTGATGGTAAACAACATTTCGCTAAAAATAAATGCAAATGTTGCTTTGTGTCTGCTTGATTGAAAGCATTTTGATCTTCTTCAGAGTTCTTATATTTGATAACAGAAACTGTCTAGTGTTTTTATTTTTTCTCGTTTCGTTTACATTTTTATAAACATTTACAGTTCCGCATTTTCGCTTACTGTCCTGAGCACTTCAACGCATTTGTTGCTTCCCTCTTAATTTCTCTCTATGTGCTCTATAAATAAAATTATTATAGTTATTATTATAGTATTATTATTATTATTATTATTATTATTATTATTATATTTTCAACAGTGATTTCTTCGGGGGTTCAAAGGCAACAAAAACTCCTGCCAGTTGGGGAGTCAGATATGAAAATGTCATTCATGAAGGTGGCGGTATCTTGCTTTTTAATTTGGAGGACTTCAAGCAGGGTGGACACACAACACAGTCATCATTAGTCATGACTACACTGTCGCAACCTCACCCGAACACACAGTCATGTTTGGACATCTGTATGTGAGAGGACATTCATCGACACTGTCATTTCTCTATCTTCATACCTAAACCTATTTCTAATCTTTAGCCTAAAACGAATCCATAATGCAGCACATGAAACATCAGTTTATCTGAAACCGGTCCTCACAAAGACGAAGAACACACACACAGTCACGAGCTCAAGCAGCATTCAAACACAAACAGAGATGGGCACCGAGGAAGAAAAAAATCTCTGTGTCTCTCTGTGAGTGGGGACAATCACAGGCATTGTTCAGGTCTGTAAACACATCCTGTCTGAGAAGCAATTGTTGTGAATCCAATGTTGATGTCACGTACAATTTCTTTGATTTCCGTTTTGAAATGTCACAGGTGTGAGGATGATCAGATGGACACTCACACTCAAGACAATGAGTACCTCAACTCAAGTCCTCCTGCTGATCAATATAATCAATAGAATGTCATCTAATACAAACAGTCTGAGTGTGTGTGGATAAGGTTAATTTATTCTCTACCTGTGTGCGCGGCACGATCGAGATGAGGTTAAGGGTTGTGGGTCTCTTGGGCCGGTAGGTATCCATGGTAACAGGTGCTGCCTGGTCCTTGGTGAGAGGCTGGGGTGCGATGGCAGATGCCTTCAAAGACTCCTTCTCACCGCGGTATCCGTCAGCACCGTCGATGAGTTCCAAGTGCAACATCTCCGCTTGGAGCTGGCCGACAGCACCCAGTTCCGCCCTTCCCGACATGCTATTGGTTCCCCGCCTCACATGGCCCTGCAGGGATTGGAGGAAACACGCTGTCAGTCGAGTTAAAGAAAGAAGGAGAGATACAGACACAGAGAGAGGTGGAGAGAGAGTGGATGGGATGAGGAGACTGAGCCGGCCAATTACAAGCTGCTCTGTCTCCAGCCTGTAACACTATCACTGCCGACACTGAGCTGCTTAAGGAGAATATTCCCACTTCAGCCTCTCCACATGGCAGCATCTATCTGTGACAATGTGAGAATGTCTTCTCCCTCTGCTCTGCTAAGCACTGTTTAGTCTCACAGACGCAGTCCTGTGATGACAGCTGGTAAAATAGCTCAAAGATTTTCACTCTGATGTTGTGTGTGTGTGTTGTTTTCAATAAATGGTTGACATCTAGTTCAATGTCATCACATACATTTGACGTGGAAGCTGGTTTGAAGAGAGCTACAAAATATCATGTTGATAGAGAAGATTGTTTTCTATTTTTATTCCTGCATGTGGACGCACAACAAGTGAGAGCTGTGTCAGTCTTACTGATGTTTATTCATCGTTTTTTTTGTGCTTTTTTTTAGAAATTAATCCTTAAAAAAATAATCCAGTGAAGAGTCGCCAGTAGTTTGTGGAATAGCAGCCTTCTTGTGTTTTCATCTTTTTTCGTCATGAGAGTCCCACTCTCAAACCCCGATCACGAAGCTTCAACTGTTTGACATGACACAGATATTGGAGAAGTTGTTTTACTGTGTGATCAGATTCCCTTTGACCGTCTTTCAGATAGCTTCTGAGTTCAAAGAAAGTGGCAAGAACAAGAACATCCTCTGAGAGACAGAAGAAGTCAGGGGGCACTGGGACAGTTCTGTCTGCCTCACTTAGCATCACTACGCCTTCAGCGACACACACACACACACACACACACACACACACACACACACGCACACACACTGTCAGCTGATGTTTTGACATAGACACAGGAGTTACTGTTAATCCTCTTACAGTCTATAGGAGCGTCTGCACTCAGCATGTAGTCACAACATCAACACACACAGACACAGTAGGCTCTTACCCCAATGCACAAACATGACAGCAACATTTAGATTGTTAACTTATGGATGTAACAGGTAATCTCATAGGTGTGACGGTCCGTGTCTTGTCGGCAGCCGCCATGATAGACACGAAATGTTGAACGTTGCCAAGGAAACATAGGATGATACGTCAAAGACCGCTGTGGCTGTATATGTGCTGCTGTGATAAAAATTGCAATGTAAATTAAACTGAGATACTTTGTTGGTAAACATATTGTCTTCCTCGGGTCAGTTATATTCTTTCATTGGGGGTGGAGAAGCAGAGATAATCCTCGCCAGCCTCAATGGCATCTTGTGTCATTGTTTTGATTGAGAGCCCCCTGGTGGCAGAACGTTCATACTGTTTAAGTATGATCTAATTGAATACATGTGATTATAGGCATTATGAGCAAACATTTCTTGATATGAAAAAAAAGTCTTGTAGCTTCAGAATTACAAGACAAATGGTCTTATTTACAAACCATTGAAACCCATTGTTGGTAAATGACTTACTAATGCTCAGCTGAAGCCCGGAAACGAATGAACTAAATTGAATAAAAATATAGAAATATTGAGTGTGCGGGATGGGGAGACAAAAAAAGGCTCTTTTTTTTCTTTTCGAGCTGAAAATCACAAATCATTCAATACCCAGCTGCCTGAAAACATTTACTACATTTGAGCCGCATCAGGAGAGGAGATCATGAACACAGTGCTTCGATCTAAACTGAACTCACTTCAACAGAAGAAGCTTTAAACTTGGTTTATAGATCATTTCATGGAGCATTTCAGTCTGTTTATTCAATGTTCCTTTAAAGGGAATAGAGACTTGGTATTAACATTCATCTCTGCAACGGCAGACAGTGAACCTCCTCCCTGTTGGTGAATAGAAAGGAGGTTAATCCAATTCCACCACATAATTGTTGCCTTCAAGCACATTTGTATGCAGCATAACAAAGATCACAGATATCCAGAGGTCTCTCACTTGAAAAGAAAGCGGCTTGTGTTGTGTTTGTCTGAGAGGAGGCTGCTGCTATAATTTGCTTAAAAGCCAGAAACCCTTTGAATAGGGACGACAAGGGGACACATTTGTGTTGCTGCCTTCCTGTTAAGATCCAACATCCTTGAATCCTTGCGTTTTGAGCGGTCAGAAGACTTCAAAAGCATGATACCTGCTCCAGTCCATTCGCTGAATGTCTCTGTTTGACAAAAAAATATTCACACCTCATGAAAACATCAACCGTCAAAGAGTTATGTGATTCACATCAAAACCTTGACATCGACTACTTTTGCAGTGACAATAATTCTGTCAGGTTTGGTTCCATTGGTGCCATCCGTCCATCACTCCATCCATCTTTCTATAAATCATGTATATTTCTGCTCATTAACTTTGCTGTCCACCCAACTGGCCATCTATTCCATCATCCATCCATTTGCTGTTCCTGTCCATCAATCTTATCTATTTATTACCAGTATTTCACTTTTCAATCTGATGAGCTGTCAGAAGGTGCTCTAGACCCCTCCTCCTCCTCCTCCTCCTTCTCCTCCTCCTCCTGTGGATTCAGATGGCTCACTTCAAACCCGTTGGAATCGGTGTCTGCAAACAAACCCCACCTTCGTTTTGTTCTCCCCTCTCTGCTTCTCTTCACCTGCTAAAGATCAATAATTGCTAATGCAGCAGGCTTCTCTCGTGTTTTATGGCCTCAAATGAAGAGTGTCCTCTTTAAGAGAGCCCTGGACCCTGTTGCTAGGAGACAAGGGGCTCGGTGACGATGAGGAGGCTGAAGAGATGCAGCTGCCCGCTAGTTACTGTGATGCTAGACTCTTGTCCAATCAGAGCGGCCCAAGCAGGGCAATCACCCAGCCAACAGGTCAGATCCACCAACACATGACTCAGAAAAAGGGGAGAGGGCTGAAAATACTCATCCTTCCCTTTCAAAACCAGCTGGAGAGTTTTATGGAACTATTTAAAATCACAACTGATTATAGATATATACAAGTAGTATATTGAGACAAAAACCAAGAGCTGCATTTTAAAAATTAAATAAATAAACTGGACATGTTTTTGACCGTGAATCCAGTATCTAAAGGTATACAGCCCATTTAAATTATGATTTTACTCTGTTCGAAAACTGAACTGTGGAGTTACTTGCCAACAAACTCATTACCATGATTATTTCTAGCACTAGAATGAAGCACACAGATGCTTTCATAGACCCTCTGATGTCCGTTTAAAATGATGGACACAAAAATATAAAAACTGGTGAGGAACATATCGATCTATCTACTACTTCATCTACCTACTTCACCTTGAAGTTTTAATTTAAGCTGATCAAACCAGTACAGAAAAAAAAAACATACAAAAAAGTCTGCACTGCAACCCATATAAAGAGATAGACAATTACACTGTTGCTGATCTAAGTGATCAGTGTGGGTCAATATGTTTGCTGGGTCCATGAAAATGCAAAAAAAACAGCAATCATCAGAGGATGATTCTGTAAACAGGTCCAGAGACAAAAAAAGGGCTTTTCTGGTGTCTGTTTGTTTTGATGAGGCAGCTTCCTCTCTGCTGTTTCCATGTGTGGACCAGATGACGCGAGCAGTAACCATGGGCGCACGCCAACACTGTGTTGTATGTATTTTCAGCTCTGACACATGCAGTAGGTGAGAGAGACACTGTTGCCATGGCAATAGCCTCCTTCCTCTCTTTGTAAGTGTTTTGCTGGACCCCTGCAGCCCCTCCTTCTTCATTTTGTCCTCCTTTCTATGCGTCTCAGCACTCTCTCTTTATTTCTCTGTTTTACTGTTGTTTCTACTATGTGTATACCCCTCCACCCCGCGCCTGGACTAACTCTCATGAGGTCTATTTTTACAGATGTAGTTAAGCAGTAAATACAGACTAAACGATTTGCATGAATTAATTATCTCTGTTGGCATAAGACAAGCTAACAAAGGTCTTATTTTTACAAATTAAAAAATAAATTTCAACTGCATATGACTGTCGAAAAGTTGTTTTAATAACATAAGTTATTTATAAAGATTGGCAAGTCTAAGAATCTAATGCTTGATTTTCCCTCAGGATCAATAAAGTATCTATCCATCCATCCATCCATCCACATATCTACCCATCTATGCTTATATGCTAATGGTCCATTTAGAGGTATGAAGTAATCAAGTCTAGATATTTCAAAATGAGGAGATAATGGACAGCAGCCTGATTGAACAAGCCTTGAATGTTCTCCTCACAGTGTCTGTGTAGTGCATCATGTTTAATGTCACTAACCACTCTATGACCTCGACACAGCCTTCTTCAACCCTCCACACGACAAAATGACGGCTAATCAAATCCATTAACCCTGCATGTAAACAGAGAGGCACTCTCCTCCCTCACACACAGAATGGTCATGAGTGTTCATGTTGCCATTTCATGTCTCTGGGGAACAAAACATCTTTACGTCTCATGCTACGCCTGAGCTGACCTGTATCGACCCTTTCCAACAATGTCTTTGTGCACACTTATTGAGGTGCGTTTGGACCTTTATCTCTGTTTCAGCTACTCGCCACAACAAATACAGTTTCCAGCCACATACTGAACCTTAAATCACATCGTTCCTTTGGTGGATTGTTTGCGTGTTTCCATCACATTTGAGGATCTAAGGAGCTGCAAAGATGAGAGGAATAGACTTTCACTGGATCAAAAATTCTCAGCTTTGAAGAAGACTCTACTTTTACTTCCCTTTGCAATAATCTCCGTTGATTTAAGAAATGTTATTTTTTATACTGGAGGTGGATTTACAAAAGTAAAATGCCAAATACCTGAAAGGTGATACTCCTAAATAAAGTATTTAGGAGTTCTGTTTGATCAGGATATGTCCTTTGATTCCTACATTAAACAAATTTCAAGGACAGCTTATTTTCACCTTCGTAATACAGTATCTCTACGATCAGGCAGATCCTGTCACAAAATGATGCTGAAAAACTAGTTCATGCATTTGTTACCTCCAGATTGGATTACTGTAATTCTATTTTAGCAGGGTGCTATGGTAAATCTCTAAAGACCCTTCAGCTCGTCCAAAACGCTGCAGCTCGTGTTCTTACTAGAACTAGGAAAAGAGCAATCTGATTGGTTGAAATATATTTGTATTTAAGTTGCGATTGTGAGGTGAGACCTGTTGAGAACCACTGCTCAAAAACAACAAAGTTTTGGTTAAATAAAGTGCAACATGTCGGAACTCTTCATTTAAGTATTTGGTCAAAATCATAAAAGGCAGGGATTCGTTACAATTCATTTTATGTCTATGGTTTGATTTACAAATGTGATTGGAACACAGATTGACCTATAACAGCTCTGTCAAATGTCTGCATCATTTGGGACATCCCCTCTGACCCCCCCCCCCCCCCCCCCCCACCCTCATGCATTTTTAAACTGGACTCCATCAAAGACAGTGCACTTGAAATAGAAGTGAAATAGAAAAGCAGAAAGCTGTGACATTGAGGTCTGTGATGACGACTTAAACATGACTGATAGTTACAGCTGATAGTACGTGACTTTGTCAGACAAGCTTCGGTCCTGATCGGAGCTTTCTGTATCCACATCATCCCTGCGTACCTTCAGGATATCCAAGAAAAACTAAAATAAAAAAAAAAAACTGAAATGACTGGCTCAAGAGAAGGAAGCACCTGTCCCTGCAGAATCACCAGTGAGTTGTGTTGTTGTCCACCAGATGAAGCTACGTGCAGAACTCTCTCTCTGCACTGAGCAACAAGAAAAACACAACTATGAGCTAAAAGAGCAATACAAGCTAAGCTTCGAGCACTATTTTCACTGTGATAGGGCGATTTAAATGATTCGCCGACTAAACAAATAAACATCAACATCAATCAGTAGGTCTATTTGTGCCATCCTGGATGTAAAGCAGCAGCGTGGATGGATGTTATCTTCTTACGCTGAGCAGCTGGCAGTATTTTGATCTTGAAAATGGAGGTACAATAAAGGTTTCTGCAGGTTCTGTCAGGTTAAACTGGTATAACCACTGGACCAAGGAAACCTGTGAAGAGGTCTGAAGGGCTGATGGTGCAGACACTGCTAAAGTGAGCCCAACTCAGCACTTATCTACATGCAAACGTTATGAGCATTCAGAGGTTTTAAATAACTCCTGCATGCTCCATTAGAAATGTTTCCTAACTTTAGACTGGTCAACAGATCGTAATTTTAGATTTGCATTACTGTGCAGGTTCTGTATCAATATACAGGTAGGTGTTCTTACACTGGGAACGCTTCCAAACACACTCTCTGCGTAAGATATGTGGGCTCTTTGTTCAAACCTCTGCCTTTGTCTTGTGTGTTTTGAAGTCAATGAATATTTGTGTACCGTCACACGTGGAAAAGAAGAACAGAGGAGATACTGTCTGTGTGTGTGATGAGCAACAGAGCTAACGGAGGGAGACAATCCACAATCATCAAACGGGCAGGATGACATGAGACAGGAGAGATGGAGGGAAAAACACATTATTGAGAGCAGCCAGCAGAGCCTGCTCTTTCTCCACAGGATGATGATGGGAAAAAAAAAAAAAAACTGAACTGAAATATTCCTCATCGGCTCCACATACACAGAATCCGTTTCATGTCCGGAAAGGGACAACACTCGATGACACGTGCGGTTTGTTGTTATTGTTGTTGTCGTCGTCACAACTGTGTCATGCCTGCTGTCAAGGAGCCATTTTGGATTGTGATAACTGCGGGGCCCCTGCAGGGGTATGAGTCATCAATGTCCACGCACACATTTACACACCTCCAGCAGAGGGTTCTCACGCTCAATAATCTGAGCTATAAGTAGCTCCCTGGACATGAAGACGAGAAACAGCAGAGAGAGAGAGAGAGAGAGAGAGCTGGCTTTTTAACCTAAAAATAATCCTGAGGAATTTCTCCTCCGTCAGGTCACTGAAATAATCAAATGCAAGCCACATGAGGAAAAAAAGAAATCTCTTATCTGTGCTACACTGAAGCCCCTCGACCCTCCTGTTGCCTTGGTTACGGTCGGGGAGCTGGATAGAGGAGGAGGAGGTGATGATGGTTTCACTGGGAACAGAGCAGGAGAGATCTGACAGCATAATAAATTCACCTCTGCTTATTTCCTCCCACTCTACCACTCCACATCCCCCCTCTCTCTCTCTCCCGACTCGCTCCAGTTTTCAATAATGACTCTCATTTATACACCAATACAAGTTGTGAAAACCAGGACACTAGTGGGCTCAGAGTGGTAACTGCATTATTTAAGGAGGAATGATTCAGGTATTGGCAGTTACAGGTGCCACGTGTGATCATATTGGAGTTTTATTTCACTAAACAAACATCCATGTCCCGGTCTGTCAGGCCACTCTGCTTCTGGCCTTCATCCTCTGCTGGCAGGAAGCTGAGTGCAGCAGCTGTTCAGGACAAAATGGGACAGAGAGGAGAGTCTCACCTCTCGCTGAGCTCACACCTGAAACCTCAAAAGAGTCCTGGCTGAGACAGGCAACAGCACAATAGAACAAAGTGACATCAAACAACACAGAACAATCAGAAAAACAGATCAGCTCATCCCGAGACACAGAGCAGAGAGTCGGAAGATGAAGCATCTACAACCTGATGCTTCTGTGTTGACTGTGCCGTGGCAGCTCCTTGTGCAACTTCTTTTTATTGTTTTTTTCTTTGATGGATTCAACTGGTTTTAATCTGACAAAGGTCCAACCCCAACAAACACACAAAGGTCATTACTAACTCATTATTGTGCATTTTATAAAAGTAAGAGGTAATGAAAACGCAACAATAATTTAAACCCAACTAGAGCCATATCCATACATATGTTCAATCTATGCAGGCAAGCTAAACCGTAAGAAATATAACAGGGGACATAAGTGAAGAAGGGCGCAGACTGACTTCCTGCTGCTGAGCTCAACATCTGTATGCATCGCGTTTGTTGTGTTTCTCAGGCCAACCAATGTGATGAAACCTGAAGTTTGGGTGACGTCACCCATCTCTTACTGCAGGGGGCGACATGCTGTCTCAACCTAACGATCAGTCAACTGTTCGACAAACATGATCATATCTCCCGTTGCTGCTTGGAACAAGGAACATTTTTCTGGTACAAGTTGGACTTTAATATGCTCCTGAGCTAAGTCTCTGAGTAATGTCACCGAGGAAAGATGTGCAAAGTTACACTAACTTGAGAGAAATCGAGCTACACTCAGTCTTCTGCCTCCTAAACCGAGCAGGGAGTCAATTTATGAAAGTGGTTAAAGACTTCCTTGTGAGAATGAAAGGCACAGAGCACAGACTCTCAGTGAGCACGGCTTACCTTTCTATCTGGGCCGTTGCAGTTGAGGCTCATCCCGCACTCGTCTGTGATCTCCGTAATCTCGGACAGGTCGTCATCTTCAAACTCATCCAGGCTGATGTCATGGGTCAACCTGGTTAGTGAGGGAGGGGATTAAGGTGACGAGGGAGAGAGAAATGAGGGAGAGAAATAATCAGTGTTAATCCTCCAGCCGTCATCCTAAAACGAGGAACATCTCAAAATCTGCCATTAAATGAATCATCTGTCAAACAGGGTGGCACAGGAAATCCAAAATCCGAACCCAGCGACACGCAGTTCTGTACTACTCATCAAACTTTGCAGAGGGCTATTCCTGTGCATACTTCAATCTGCTATATGTTTTAATTGGCACATTTAGATTTATCTCAACTAAAAGAAACAGGTTTAATAAAAGAACATTTTCAGAGCAAAACTTTCTTAAACAATCAGCAATCAGGGTTTCAACCCTGGTCTGGGACGTCAACAGATACAGGAAGGAGAGTGCACGCGTCATGAAGAATTACAGCGATGAGCTTTCTAGTTAAAAGTTTAAAAAAGCTTGAGACCTGGCTGACCTCACTCTTGCAAGATGACAGTTTCTGATTTACCTTCAGAGACATACATGAAGACTGCAGACAGATAAGTTACTGTATGGGAGATGGTCTGCACTCATATAGCTCTTTCTGAACGTCCTTAACCACTAAACTCTTACCTTCCAACCATCACGCCAGCGTTAACCTATTCAGACGCACATTTAGACTCAATTCACGGCCGTGCAAGACTCAGACTTTCCTGAGTTCTAACCTCTCTCCATTTGTAAAAAGCCTTTCCACAATGTATCCTAGCTTGAGCAAGTTTCTGGTCGTGGAGCTTATTAGAAAATACATTTAGGCTTTTTAGGTCTGGTAGAATCAGTTCAGTTCAGAGCACTCCAGGCCTGAAAAGAAACTAAGAAGGGGGACATACTGGCTGCTGCATTATTGTCAGAGAACACAGCACTTCAACATAACGTGTTTCCTTACTGTCTGGTGATACAGTAGAAGTCGTGTTTCCTCTACAAGCAACCCTTAACATCACTCGTGTATTAGGCCGGGAGAGGAAGTGTCCTGCTGTCTGTGGCAGGATTCAATTATCCTCCAGTAAACAATGCTTCACTTTCCCCATCTGTAATTATGTCCGCTTTTTATCCATTTACCCCTCAGCCTCCAGGGCAAAACAGACACAGTCAAGGAGGAACGAAAATGTTATTAGAGGGAGGAACGAGAAGATGACAGTGGTCACTATGGGCACAAGAGAAACCTGTGAATTTGAAAGGGACATGATCTTTCTGTTGTTGCTTTTTCGTTATAGCGTCACATTTTCGAAGCGTCGTCCACGCTGCAGCTGCTTCATCTCGTCAAAGCACGCACAGCTGTGACTGTATAGCCATCATGTGTCGAACGATGGGTACGGGAGTTAAATAGCCCGAATAGAAGCAGCTGTTTACTTCTATAATGAGGCCCTGAAGGAGGCAGGAGAGGGCTGAAGGATGAAAGGAGAGAAAAGGAAAGTCAGAGAAGAAGACAGAAGAAGGGAATCCAGCGATCTTTAGGGAGTGATTGTGCTGAGAAGGGAATAACTGTACACCTGATAGAAACGAGGGGAAGAAGACGCAGACCAGTGGAATAAAATAATCCCACGTACACAAACAAAAAAAAGCTGCAGCAGCATCACTTACTTTTAATGTTGGTTTCATTTGTCGTTCAGGGTTTTTTCCCTCCTATTGCAACAGCAAAGTTCTGCAGTGGCTCGCATGCAAATTCAGACTGCAGTTTATCCTGCTCATGGATTGAAACTGTGAGGATAGAACTCTGTAGACTTTGTGTGGATGGTTAGACCAGAATCACTGAGTATTTTCTCATTTTTAACAAATGCCAATCAAAAAAGGATTCAACTTACTTGTACAACTGTCTTGCCATAGCACCAAAACAGCTTCTTTCTTTGCAGCTGAGCTCACTGATGACCAAAATAACATTACACGAATGAGGCGAGTGTTTGCCTGAGGGTTTCCTGAGCGTTTGCCTCTGTCAACATCAACCCAGCTAAAAACAAAAGCTTGCATCGACAACAGCTAACCCTTCTCATGCAAGTAATCTGCAGCTGAGAAAAGCAACAAATACAATACCCTCCCTGATTGTTAAAGTTGACCTCATGCTGAGCTCTCATTTTAAACTCACCATGGTGTTCAAATGCTGGATGCCTTAATTAAACATGAAGAAAGTTTCAGTTCATGAGGTAAACGTTTGTTGGAGTAATCACAGGAGAAATCAAATCATACGATAGATCCCCGATGTGAAACAGAGAGACGGCTGCAAGCCTCTATGTAAGCTGTTGAAAACGCCAACACAGGCTGTACTCTCCCAGCAGTGGAGAGCAGCCTTCCTGTGGCAGCCCTGCAGCGTTCTGCCCCCCCCCCCCAAGAGGTTTCAATTTGGCCCCTGGTTTAATTTCCAGTTTCTCTCATTACTTACAGAATCTATGGACTTGATCCACATCCTGCAAACACACTGACTATAAACTGTATTGTCCTTTATTGTCATTGTCAGACTTTGGCACTGCTCTGCTTCTAAATCACAAAAAGTGTGAGCTTGTCAGCTTTAGACAAGCATGATTTATTTCTCTAAAAGGAAGATGCCTTGGGAATGAACTAAATCAATATTTTCCAGTGTCCCCCTGCCATCAGCATCACTTACAGGAAGAAGGAGAAATGTTGAAGGGGGAGCGAGAGGAGAGTAAAGAACACACAGTAAGTGCAAATCAAACACAGGTACTTTTATTCTTCTCCTAAATGTGAGGTTAACAGAAAGAAGAGGGGACTTTAAAGAGAGGAGAAGAAGAGGTGAGAGGAAATACTGTTGTAACTGCAGATGAAACCATGAGGACAGTCTAAATGGAGGCACCGGACAGTGACAGGACGGAGTCGTGAGGACAAAAAAAAATGAAATGGATGGAGGGAGGTGCAGGAGAAAATTAAGTGCAGAGAGATAAACCACCTAAACGGACAGGGTGACCCCTTTAGCTGCAGGGAATTATGGGTAAGCAGGGACGCAGACACCAGAGAAAACCAACAGAGTGTATAATACAGCAAATTAGGTTGTCACACATCACAGCTCAGACTTTACAGGGTACCACACAGGGCGGACAATGTCAAGCAGGCTCGCATCAAACAGGCTGCACTGTCATGTCACAGCCTGCTTGATGCCTGTTACACACTCTGAGGTGTTACCTTGTTTAGATCAGCTCAAACAATAATGTACAAATTACAAAGCTAAACTCAGAATGGTGAACAAGTGAACAAAATGGAACTAAGCTGCAGATCTGTGGTTTCTCTGCAGAGTCACCTTTAAAAAAAAAATACACAGAATTAAACAATGAACTTGAGTTGAATAAACCTTGTTTTATCGGCACACATCAGAGATGATCTGATTTACTGATGAGTATGTTTTGGCTGAATTAATGTGTGTATTAGGTCAATGCTATTTCTCTGTTTTAAAGATGCTCCAATTAAAGTAAGTCTGAAGGACTGATTTAAATTTAATAACTACATTTGTTTCGTTCTTCATACGGGAGATTTTCCAGCCTGAGAGTTTAACAGGAAACACGTGGTGTCCTTTAGCCGGCTGTTGGATGAGTTGGGAGTGTTTAATCTGCAGGTGCAGGCAGTGGTTCACCTTATAAGGAGAAAGTACATGTAAAGTGAACTTTACAGTATGTGGGTCTTTAGATGTAATTAGTTAAAGTTTAAATCAGTAAGCTTACGTGACCAGTTTAGTGTTGCAAGGTGAGGACCGATTTGGTTTAGTCCTCCTTTTCTACGAGACAGGCTCCTGAGTTTTGACTGAGCTGGATATGAGAGCTGGCCTTTTGGCTGAGCTCATGAATACAGGGAGTTATAATAATCCAGCCTGTGAAGAGATGAAAGCAAGGATGACTTTCCAGAAGTCTGCTGCTTGTGATGAAGAAGAACAAAAAAACTGACTATGGAGCAACTGAGCTCTGGAAGAGAGTCTCAGTCCAACATTAGTCTGGACGTTCAACAGAAGCTTCCTGACTGAAATTGGACTGAATCATGCCTGAGACTGCTTCTACATGAGACTTAGACACTTTCACAATAGTGTGAACACAGTCCAGACATCCTTATATGATAGTTGTTCTTAAAGATAAGGTCAGCTTTTTCTTAAAGGGATACTTCACCCATTTGCATGAAGCTGTGTATCATTAGTAACATGGTAGTAGTGTTGAATGGTTGTGAATCCAGCCCTCATTTTGCCCTGAGACGAGAAAAATATGTATTTCTTAGCCTAGAAGTTTTCTTCATGTGATGCAATGTGACGCTTTTTGCGTGTGGTGATGACTGTGTCTGCAGAGACCCTGTCCTATGTTTGGATTTTGATGTTTTGGTTGAGACAAACATTTCCCTGGGCGGTGAGCAGGTGTGTTTCTTGTTGCTCATAATTAAGGAGTGATACACTTCTGGGATTGGACACAATTCAAACTGGAAAATATGACTGACATGAATGTAGTGGTAAAGAAGAGAAAATATAATAATGAAAAAAAGGCAGAAGCCCAAGTCTATAAAGCTTGTTCCAAAATCATAGTGAACCTTCATTTGGCTTTTACCCACAGATGTAGAGATTGCATGCTTTTTGTTGGACACACCTGAGACAAACACCTGGGTTAGCTTGAGCTAGCTTGAAGTGAAGGTACAAACAGTACACTCCACGTCCAACAGTGAGCGGGCACTTCTGAGGGTGATGAACCAAAAAGACGAGGCCCAGTTTAAACGGTGTCTAAAAGCAACATTACTGACTGTACCTTTGAAGAACTCTTAAAGCAGTAGACTGGACTATTGGCCTTGGTGGATGTCCATGTTTTCCAAGTGTCCTTCTGGTGTCTCATGGTAAACAGTAAAGTGATGTAAAGTACGACAGGTCTATAGAGTACTGTAAAGTAGAGAACATGATGACATCCAACAATGGCGAATATCATTTAAACAAAACACCAATGATACTGACACAGCCCTAATACATCCATGCAAACTATCCTTGGTTTTTTTTTCCTGAATGGTCAACACATGGATCCCTTCATGACCTGGAATGAACCGAAAATAACCTTGTTTATTTTTCCTGTGCGATGTATGCACATCATCTCCCTCACTCACTTACAACGTCCTCAGCGATCGATGCGCGCTGACTCAGCAGACTAGCACGAATGTGCAGGTCAGAGATCTCTGTGGCACATCCACTGTGTCATCATGACTGAAAGTGAGACTCTACAAATCAGCCAGCGTAGTAACAACATGCTGACATAAACAACATCCTCACTGTCACACTGCTGCCTCCTCATGATATTCTAAATAATCCAGCACCCTCAACACCAACGGGATACTTCTGACTATCTGCTTCTAACTTAGTGTTTGAAGTTCAGAGGAATTTATGTTTGAAAATCAGTGATAAATAGATTTCATAAAATGTAAAATATTTTGGATCACATACCAATGAGAGATTTGATAAATAGATTTGATAAATTATTCTAAAAGACGTAGATTGTATTCCATATTTCACTTCTGATGCGAACAACATATGCGTTAGTAGCTGTGTTTTTTATTTACAAACTTTGAATGTTTCGCCTCTTGTGGGACACAAAAAGTAGTTTGAACTGAATTTCATCAAATTCTTTCATCAAAAAGTAAAAAGAAAATACTTCAAAGTCGTCTTTGGAAAAAGGTTTGAGAGTTTGTTTTGGAGCACAGAGTCTGACACTGGTAAGAAATGTGCATTCTCCATGTTGAATGATCCTTGACACATGATAAGGTTGGAGAAAGACAGACTTGGTTGTACATCAAAAAGAGTCTTCTGTAAAATTTAAAAATGAGGACTTTCAAACTCTTACTTACTTTCAGGATTCATCGCAAAATTTCACAAATTAATCGCTGTCACAGTTGAAAAACAAAAAGACAGTTTTTATTTTCAAATGATTGTTTGTACTGTCTTATGCAAAGAGAGAATTTTTGGTAGACCGAAGATTCAGTCATTAACCCGGAAAAACGGAACTTGTAACAGATCGAAAAGTAAACAGCCCAAGGGAATGGTAAAAAAGTGAAATGTTTGGTGTCATGGTGGATATTAGTTTGGACTCCCGAGCTATCTGGCAGTTTGTTTCTTAAGTGAAATGAGATATTAAAAGTGAAGTGTTGTTCTTTTCCATCACTGTGATTACAGGGAGTGCTCATGGTGGCTTACCCATGTTGCACCTAACAGTGCAAAATAGCACATGATTAAAAACAGTGAACATGACCTAAACTGCATCACGATTAACTGGTTAACACTGCTAGCCCTGTGAACAAGCTAAGTGCTGACACCACTGCAGACAAAGCTAACAATGGAGTCTTTAAAGCCACTTGGTGCTGGCTACAACAACCCGAGCAGCTCTTGAAATATAGATTATTTTTACGAGATTCTTGTCAGATCATTTGAATTCTAATGAGCTTTAAGTCTCGAGTCTACCTCTCAGGGGTTATTTGAATACTTTATGAGCTTTTCAGTGATTCTGAAGCCATTGTACCATCAATGCTCTTTTTCCCATGACCTCACTGTTTGAAAGTGCACCATGTCACATATGACATGTATATAATGTCAGTAACAAGGCTCTCAGATGGTCAAATTGGGGTCTTGAGTGGTTTTTCCAGCTGACATACTTTTGGTTTTAAAACACTGCCATAGCTGGAGTCACAGCAATAGTAGATTTCTGGATCCACATAAACTGGTTAAATAACAGGTGGAGGATTGAGTAAAAGGTTTCAGAACATGCTCTCTGAAAGGTGACATCTCAGACAGCATGTTCACAGTTTCTGTTGTAAAACGACATGAGAGGAGACCAGCACTGCAGGACGGATGTTTCCGTTTTCCTCGCTGAGGATTTGGACTAAACTCCAGCATTTTCCGTGCAGTGGGGGGTGACAGAGCGTCCCGCAGGCCTGTTTGTGCCTCCTTAGCCTGCCTCTCTGCTTGTGTTAATGAAGGACAGCATGACCTCGCGCTCAGGACAGGATGGGCCCAGTCAGCTCATTAGTCTTTATCTGAGTCCCCAACTATGACCCTGATACAAAAAAAAAGAGAAACAGCACCGGATTTACTTAACTGTTTTTGATTGCACATGTGGATGTAGTTTTAGCTGACATGTAGCATGCAAGGTCAAATACACATAAGGGATTATTTTATACAAATTCAGAAAGAAACTGTTTATTGTGATTTCACTGGGACATCGAAGCTGTTGTATTCCCTGCTTCTGAGCCGCATTTTTGCACGTCACAGTAGAAAAACGTTGCATTGGGATGAAGGCTGAACAAAAAAAAAAAAAAAAAAAAAAAAAAAAGCTCCTTAGATCGTGTGGAGAAAAATTAAAGAAAATACAAAATAAGCAGCTCATTTTGGAGCACATTTCTCTTATATACAAAAAAAAGAGACAGGTGCGACCCCCCCCCCCCCCCCCGGATTTGTACTTTTTTTGTTTTTATTTTTTGCTTTACTAAAGCATTCAAGCATGACAGTCCTAGGTTTCCCTCCTAACTCACAATATCTTACACTCACCGCTTCATGCTATGCTAAAGGCTCACAGGACTAGCATATATAGCTGTTATCATTCAATCATCTCTAACATACGTCACAGCAGGTACATACATGCACCCTCTCGACTGGTTTCTTTTTTTCCCCAATATAATACACTTTTATGCTCCCACTGAGAGGGCATTCATCAGCCTCCTCCTCCCTGCAAGGACAGGACCAGGTCGAGGATCAGGACTGTCCCATTAGACCCCCACCTTCACCTACACCATCTTCATCATGTGCCGTATGAAAACAAACTCTGAAAAGCACATTTATCCACACCTTACTTCTCCAACACCAGCATTTGCCAGGTCCGATTTTTGTTTTTTGTCAACATTAAACCAGCGACCTGCACTACCACTCTCCCTGAAACACTAACAAACACATCCATATGCCTCCTCCACTCTGCTTCAAGGACATCCCAGCGCTGAGCTTAAAGATGCAAAGAGGCGACATGTAGCCAGAAACAGGCATGTTAGCAGTTACACACTCACAAGGTCACACACAGCCATGTTGCTGAGAGAGAACGAGATAAGAAAAAGAGAGATTCCCTACCATTTCTCCCACTGGTCCTCCATCCAGCCCTCTTCTCCTTCCCCTCCCGAGTCCATACTGTAAGTGAGGAGGGCATCCACAGCCGAGAGGAGGAGGAGGAGGAGGAGGAGGAGGAAGAGAAGGAGCAGAAGGGGTTAGAAAGTGAAAGAAGGGTGGGCGGGAGAGAGAGAGAGGGAGGAGCGGGCAGTAAGAGAGCTGGAGGAGAGGAGAGGAAGAAAAGGAGGAGGCGGGGGAGGAAGAGGAGGAGGAGGAGGGGTGCAGCTCGTTCAGGTCGATGGGAAAAGCGTCCGATTCAGAGCCCTGCTGCTGCTGCTGCCGCTCATCATCCGGCAAGAGGGGGGGGAAATGATTTCAAGCAGAGGAGCTGAATCTACCACAGAGGAGTAGTGTTATATAATCTGTTCCTCTCTCTACCTTCCCCCTTCTCTCTCTCTCTCTCTCTCTCTATCTCTCTCTCTCTCTCTTTGATGTTTACTCCGGCCGGTAAGCATCAGATTTACTACACAACCGCAGAAAAAGTGCTGGTGTTTGCAGAACATCGAACAGCACGCTGCACCCAAGCAGGAGAAACATCGGCTCAACAGGACACTCCTCTCTCTCTCTCTCCCTTTCTATCTCTCTTCAAAATGCCCTCATCCTCAATTATTCATGAAGCCCATTGATCATAAGACACAGAATTTTCTTTCTTCTCCGCTCATCCTCTAAAAAAGCCTCCTCTTGGTTACAGATTTGCTCTTGTTCTTGTGCATTTCCCCCTTGTTTCTATAAGCAGGTTTTTTTTTTTGTTTTTTGGCTGCGATCGAAAACAGCTCTTGAAGCATTTCCACATCTTTCCTGGAGCTGATGTTCCAGCAGGATTCTTCTCTCATCCTCATGGATGAACGCACTTACTCTGAGTCCTTTTGGGTGAAGCTTTAGTGAAAACCATTACAGTCATGTACATGTGATGAAAGGCACCAGCATTCAAAGGACAGGAGAGACGATTCATAGACTGACTTTAAGCTTAGAATTAAAAAAATGCCAGCTCAAACACTGACTGCTTCACTACTTGAGGAATCTCTTATATTCAAAGTAATGCTGACAATACATTGTGTTTTTTAATTTAACTTGCAGGGGTCCTTTCACGCCCACAAACAGCAATCTAGTCCATTAACCCTTTCAACCCTGCTCACATTTAAAACCTCATGTGGGCATCTAAAAGTATAAACGTATAATCACTGAACAGGGAGATACAACATGATATATATACTGTATATATACTGGCCTTCCTGCACTCAAAATTAGAAGAGACCAGTGCATGGATCCATTTATTTATAAAGCTCTTTTAATTAAATTCCCGTCATTTCATTGGACTATGCTTTGTTTTATTAGTACTAACCGTAGCACATGCTCTCAGTCATGGTTAACCCTGCACGTTCCAAGAATCCACACAGAGTTAGAACAGTCTGCGTTTAGTTACTATGCACCAAACACCTGTGATTTGCTTCAGAGACATTTTAAGATCGTTAACAACACTGGGACAATTCAACATTTTAATATCTGATCTGATTGATTTGAACTGTTTTAGCTAAATCCAAACTCCAGGCTTCAAATAAACCTTCAGAAAGGTCACCATTTTTTTTTTCTTTTTCACACCTTGAGCTACACACAGATAAAGCCATATGGCCATACAGCACAGCCTGGGCAGCTTATGGAGCTCACATGTGAAAGGCTTCAAACATGTCCTTCTTTCCCTCTGCATGTATTAAACTGAATAAAATATAATGACAAACGTTCTTTCATTCCTTTGTTCTTTATCTGCAAAAGAAAAGTTTTGACATTCATTTTAGTCCTAAGAGGCAGAAACAAGAAAGAGAGAGGTATCCCTGGGCCGTGTGTGTGTGTGTGTGTGTGTGTGTGTGTGTGTGTGTCTGTGTGTGTGTGTGTGTGTGTGTGTGTGTGTGTGTGTGTGTGTGTGTGTGTGTGTTCCTTGTTCAGCTCATCAGAAGAGCTATTTAACCCTACAACATCCATGAGGATACAGAAAACAAGCTGGATTCATCCCACAAGAACGTCATTCAGCAGTCGCTCCAAAAATACTTTAGGCCCGTTTCCATCAAGCAGTCCGGTTTGGTTTAGTACAGTTTGGTTCAGTTCGGTACGGTAAATCTGATCTCATTGGCGTTTCCACAGCCAACCACAGCCTTCTTTGATAAGCAGAGTGTAAGCCGGATGGAGATAGCCACAACATAGTGTGACATCATAGCAGCCCAATAAAGTGTAGCCCCTTTAGGGCCGCATCGGTACCCTTCCGTTTACCCCAACAGAAGGGTAAAAAAGGAGGATGGATCGCTTGTTTTGGTACCATTCCCAACTTTTGACAGCGGGAACGTCAATAAAAGGTACCGAACTGAACTGAGCCGGACCGCTTGGTGGAAATGGGGCTTTTGTCCTCACATTAGAAGTCAATGCCTTCTTATTTCTTCATTCATTCATTCAGGATCCTCATCAGCTATCACAGCAGTACAAACATTCCTGCACCAAAGGAAACAAGAGGAAAACATGAATTCACAACAGAACACTCAGCGCAACAGAAAAAAACAAA
>NC_136693.1:3837411-3936393 GCF_947650265.1 Symphodus melops
CCTGGTTTTATGTTACACTCTTTTTTCCCCCATAATGCACCACAGAGCAGACTACAAACATGATGTTGCTGCACCACACTGTGCGTGCTACACACACACACACACACACACACACACACACACACACACACACACACACACACACACACACACACACACACACACACACACACACACACACACACACACACACACACACACACACACACACACACACACACACACACACACACACACACACACACACTGTTAATGTGAAGGGATCTCCTGTGACGCCCTCTCGTGCATCATATGAGAAATGCAGCGTTGGAGAATTTAAAGGTACAGCGCAACTAAATCAATTCATCTGTATACTTTGTCAATCAAATGAAACGGGAGCTTGATGTTTCAATTAATAATAATTTACTACAAGTTGCTGTATCAATTATTGAGGTCATGCATGTCTTCTTTGTATTGCAAAAATTGTACTTGCTCTTTAATTATTGTTTTGATGCACATTTGTTCTACTTTTCTGCTATCCTGCTGTAACACTGTACATTTCTCAGCTTGCGAGATGAATAAAGGATTATCTTATTTTATGACCCTCTCAGGCTCCGCTAGGGTTCAAAACAGCCGAGGACAACATGAATAAAAAACTGAAATTCAAGCAATATGACTGAGATGTTTCATTTTGACCTGAGGATGAAATATGTGTGTATAACGTAAGAGAGCAGAGGAGGGAATGCATCATTCTGACCATCATTCTGTTTTCCCTTCAAATTTAAATATGATCTGTTTAAAGCTCTGAGTCGACGCGGCACCACAAACTAAAAGGTCCACTCACTGACAGGTGATTCAAACGTAATGGGCAAACTACCATGCACTGAATCCAAATTAGAGGATGAGTTCCTGTATCTGAATATCTCCACACACACACAGAGCGGCACAGACGGCAGCATATCGACAGTCTGTGTTCAGTAAGAGGAAGAGATGGAGGGTTGGAGCACAGCGCGTGGATCAGAGAAGGGCGCCGGAGGAAACCATGCCAACATATGGCTACTCTGGGACTGGGCCAAAACCATGATTGTGGATTATCCTGCTTCCTTTCTCCAGTCTACAACCAGACCACGCTGAAAGATTAATCAAGTCTGCTGTGACTTTTAATCACAAGAAAAGAAGAAGTGTGTTGAACGATATGGAGAGGACCAAGAAGTTCATTATTCTTTCAATACAACGTTTTCATCCCTTGCTTTTTTCAACATTAAGCAGGCTACATGCTGTCACAGTGTTAAAGGGATACTTCACCCATTTACATGAAGCTGTGTATCTTCAGCTTCATGTTTCTTCATGTGACGCAAAAAGCGTCATATTGCATCACATGAAGAAAACTTCCAGGCAAAGAAAAACATATATTTCTCGTCTCAGGGCAAAATGAGGGTTGGATTCACGACCATTCAACACTACTACCATGTTTCTAATGATACACAGCTTCATGTAAATGGGTGAAGTATCCCTTTAAGCGGTGTTGCCTCACAGAGAGGAGGTCCATGCATCCCCGCTGACCGGAGCCTCTCTGTGTGGAGTCTGCATGTTCTACATGGCTTTCTCTCCGGGTATTCCAGCGTCCTCCCACAGTCCAAAGACATGCTCGTAACTGCCTGTAAGTGTGAACGGGAGTGTGTTTGTCTGTCTCTTTATGTCAAAGCTGTGATTGACTGGCAGACCAGTCGAGGGTGTACTTCAACTCTCGCCCTTTCTTGTTTGGATCAGCTCCAAGCCCCCGCGGCCTCGTACTCCAAAGGCGATAAATAATGGATGGATTGATGGACAGCATTAAATCTGATTCTGTCGACTTGTCTTTAAAGATTGCCTTTTTTATTTCGCCACAAACACTTCTACATTTCTCCAACTGCTCGTTCTCCCCTCTGCGGTTTGATTTTTGTGCCGGGTAACTTCGAGGATCTTGATTTATTTTGTGTTTTTATTTTATGTGACGGGTAAATCAAACTGCTGGAGAAACTGTGAAGGCCCTGTGATTAAAAAAAAAAAAAAAAAAGCCAAAGAAAGATGGTTGTGGATGCACCTGTTTGCAGCTCCGTTAATGAGTGTGACGATGAGTCTGTGAGTGAGTGTGAGTGTGTGAGTGTGTGTGTGTGTGTGTGTGTATGACTGTGTGTGTGTGTGTGTGTGTGTGTGTGTGTGAGAGTGCTGTCTCACTGGGGAATATTGATGACAGGCCTTCATCCACCCAGTAATGCAAGTGAAAAATCACAGCTTCTCCTCATGCAGCATTGTAAGTCTCTCTCTCTCTGTGTGTGTGTGTGTGTGTGTGTGACAGCATACAGTATGTGCAGCAGGCAGCTAATCCCTCACACTGCTCGGAGCTTTAGTATGTTGAGTCGTTCTGCAGGTCGATTAGCTCTGATTTAAACCCTTTACCTGACCGAGTCTGTTTTAACTGTTGCTCTGAAGCACTTTCATTGTTTACCACCCGTTCAATTAAGTCTATGAGGCTCGCCATTAATTAATTCTATGTAATAAAATACCATTTGTATTTCTCCAACCACAATGTGACTCATCTTAAAGTCTTTCAGTCCAAATTGCACCCTAGTTAGCCAAAAAAAAAAGATGTGACACCGACAAAACAATGTTTCACAAATGTGAAAAAAAAAAAAAAGTTGTTTTGGGACTGAGATAAACTAAGACAACGAAAAATAAAAAGAAAAGATCCTTTTATTTAGCAATTAAAATATTGTTTCTTATGTTTTGAAAATAAAGCAGTTAGAATAAAATCCGCATCTTAAAACATCTTAAATAGGCCTTTAGATTAGAATATGAGTCCTGCACACACATCAACAGTCTGTGTTTACATCCTCAAATTACGGAGATGAATTTGATGTGAGAGTAGAGATAAATATTTCATTTTAGTGTGCCATAACTGATAGTCACTTACTGTCCTGTAGAGTTGACAACAGAACGATATCACGACAGTTAAAGTGTATTCTATTTCATGTATCCTCTTCACATGTAAATGGAAAGTCAAGTGGATATTGGAGGAAAACACACCTGACAGATCACCGTAAAGCTGGACATGAGGCCATCATAAACTCATTCATCGCTCAGTTGTTGATGAGAGATATTTTGGTTGGAGCAGATCACCAAAAAGTGTGTCACATTAAAAATGTATGTGTGGTTGTAGTGGACGAAGGGAGGACACACAGCACTGCTCAGTCCCCCCCCCAGGGAGCAGACACGCCCAAACACAAAACATGCCACTCAACAACACATTGCCACTTTAAATTGCAAAAGCTGAGTGGAGCCTTACGCAGCTGCAAGCGGCTCCAAGCAGCCAGCATCACGCGTCCACAGCCCCGCAGAGCGCACAGCCTGCGGGGGGGATACAGCTCAGGCTCCCCGCTCAACAAGCTCCCCCCTGCTCGGGTTCTTACCTGAAACTGGCCGGGGACTTCACCCGGATGTTTCGGCCAGGCGGCGGGCTGCTTTTCCTCTTCTCTCGGTCCGCCATGCCGCCCCGTTCTCAGTCCTCCATTGGCTCCGCCGCGCGGCCGCCCAGCAGAGACACCTGAAGAGGTTCTCCGATGCTGCGATACGGTGCTGCATTTAGGGACATTGGGAAATATGGGAACTCAGCCGAGCTGCGCAACAGTGGCCAAACGTTACATTATTAGGACATCAACCTATTGTAACACATTGTAGGTTTTAAGAACAATAAAACAAATTGCTATTAGGCCTAGAGGGGCTTAAAATTTAGCAGCAGGTTTATTCATTCTTAAAGGGCCAGGCACTATTTGTTGACTGTAAATTGGAGTTAAATAGGCTAAAGAATCATGCAGTACAAATTTGAAATGGCTCTTTCTCATCTAAATAATTTAATTATCTGGCAACCACGATCAGGAATAACTGATTATATCACCTAAGTGCATTAAAGTGTGTCAATGTTATCTGAAGACACAAAAGAGAAGGTTAAGACTGTACTCTTTATGTTATTTTGAAAAAAAAAAAAAAAAGCTCAGCAACATTAATCCACCATGAGCAAAAACATTAAGCAACATTAAGAAAAGTAACAAAAACTGCCTTTCAAAAGGCAGAAACCTCAAACAGAACCAGACTTATTCATGTTTAACTGCCAATCTGTTGCTACTATGTTGAGCTTGGAAAGTGGGATAGAGGTACATTATGTAAACACACTTTATGAAATAAAAAGGGAAAAAAATGTGTACTGTAGTATTAGCAGCAACAACAAACTATGATAAGAGACCGATTATTCTAATATAAGATGTCACATACAATAAAATAAAAAGTTTCAAAGCTCTCCAAAACCTGCATCTGAAGTTTCTTACTTTGGCCTTCTGGCATCATGCCCCATTGTTTATAGTAGGAAACGTCCTGCTGTGGAAGTGTAACCTGGTGGAGGGGTTACTGCCCTTTGTGATGTCATGAAGGGAAAAATCTCAGAACGGCCTGTTTGAAAACACATTTTCTGAAAAGTGGATCAGGCAGAAGACGGAGAGGATGGACTTTTCTCATCATTAGGAGGTTTATGGACAGATTAGGGACACATATTAGTGTTAGGAAAAAAATATGGCAATGTTTATTTCGACATTAAAAAAACAAAACATCCTCAAACATGGAAAACATTCACTGAGTAATTAGAACTTGGAGTTTACAAGGAGACCCTGAAGGCAGCAACCAATCCCACAGAGAGGAATTAAAATCTACAGAGATGAGGATACCAGTGGCAGAACGTTGGTTATCAGAAGTCATTATCTCATCATCAGAGAGCATGTCAAAGGTCTGAATTTGTTGATAAATCTAGATAGCTGGTCTGCAGATGACATGGGATTTAAACTGCTGGATTAGTACTAACAGTCACTCCATAATCCACAGAGAAAATAATATGTTATATATAAAAGTCATAGTGATACACTAGCTTTTAGATTTAAAACATAATAATACACAATTTTCTTCAGAGAGAAGACGTTCTTGTTACTTAAAGAGAATTTAGAGCATATGTAATGACAGTAGGACTCCAGCAGAGAGGGACACTGTACACAGAAAAAAAGAAAAAAACAGCCTCTAGTTTTATTGGCATAGAGGAAGTTTGAGAAGCGTTGACCTGACAATATAGCAGAACATTCTTACTTCTGTCTTCATGTTAAGCTCCTATATTTTACATTTACTTATTCTTTAAATCTTATTTTCCCTTTTCATGTTTTGAATAACATCCCATGCCTTTGAGCCTGTATCTCCTTTGTCCTTGTCTTTCCCTTCACAACCCCCGAAATGAGTCGATGAAATGCTTCATTGACATCTCATGTGGTTCGTTTATTCACACTTCAATTGCATTTATTACACTGGGGGAATTTAAAAATCAGTTGATCAGCTTTGAACGCTGTTTCACTTCTTACGCTTATATCGCCCTCTTCAGGCCATGCCGGGAAAGGTTTTCACAGTAACATATATACTCTCTTCTTCAATCCTATCCCAAAATGAGCTGTGACCTAGATTGGTCTTAAATGGTAGCCCCTCATAACAATTGTGATATTTTGAAATTGAAGGGAACTGAAGAAGACAATGGAATGTAATGGGTTGAAATTGCTGTGGCATGCTGATGATAAAGTGTGAGAGAGGTGTATTCTTGACATGTCTTACCACAACACATTAGTTATGATCCTGAAAGATGAACAGTTCATTTAAAGAGACATTTATTTATCTTTTGGAAAAATCAGTTCGGATCTTCTTGTATGTCCTCCTTTGCACACCAATTTCTCCTCATTCACCCTTAAAAAACAACAAAAATACAACTACTAAGTATAACAGGTGTTACACAAAATTATCATGGAGGGTTTTTTTTTCATGTGATAGACGTTTAACTCAATACAGTTGATCCAAAGTACTGAACGGCTGAGACAGAAAACAAGCATGTAAAAAAGGTTACAGACAGGAACAACAACAATAAGAACACACCTGTATCTATTCTGTACAGTGTAACACAAACACTTACAGAGCAATTTATTCCTGAGCTTGAAGGGTTGCATGTTTAAAGTTACATTTTAAAGATTGAGCCAGATGTTGGAAGAGAGTTTTGCAATTTTGGTCAAGCAAATACAGCCCCTTCCTGAAAATATCAGGAGTTTTTCAGGAGTTTTGTGCAAGTTTGAAAGCACTGCTGCAGAAAAGAACAGATATAAAAATGGGGCAGAGACAGGGGTTATCCTATTGAAACCAATAAAACACTCACAGGTTGTAGAAGTCAGTGTTGTTGAGCTCCTGCCAGTCCCTCCAGGTGAAGTAATGTGGACAGCCTCTCTCTGGACAAGGTGTATGTATCTGCTGAGTCAGACCTGGCCACTGCCTGGATAGCACAAACAGCTTGGAAATCACAGCCAAGATCAGATCCCACGACTGCCGAAACCCTGAGGACGGGAAAACAGCTGTTGATCCTGCAGCTGCGTATTCGCCTTCATCATAAAAGAGTGATAACTAATCATTACCCTCGTCCATCTCAGGTCTCCTGCAGCGTATCTCTATGAAAGGATCTTCATCTCTCGTCTTCTGTCTCACCAGACACAGTCTGTTTCCACAGCAGAGGAGACACTGCTCCCTTCCCACCCAGTGAGTCGGGTACAAGGAGCACGTCTTAACGATCACTCTGGTGGTTACACACGGATAGGCAATTGAGGGACGTTTATGCGTGATAAAGGTTAGAAAATCCACATTTAGACAACTTTTAATGAGAATATTTTAACACAGAAACCTGTGAAAGAAGCCGTGTGGAATCTCAGGCAGGAAGTACACATGAACACTGAGGTCATCCTGTCTGTTCTCACCCCACTTTTGGCACACTATGAGATCATCCTTCAGGTAGATTGGAAACAGACAGGCTCCATTTGGATCTCTCTTGGCCTCACAAGCTGACTCCCACTGTTTCTCACCAGGGGTGAACACCGGTGCTTGTGGGTTCAGGCCTCCTCCCACGAGTGTGGGAAGGCACACCTCAAAATGCTGCAGCAGGGTGAGAATAATGCCTTCCTCTCTTTTGGTTCCCACCACTTCTTCCACCAAGTCATCGTCATCCTTGATTAGTTTCTCTATCGCTCTGCGGACCAAGATGCGCAGGGCTGCATTGTGCAGGGTCCCTCTGCACCTCAAGTCATCCACCCAGGTGAACTTCTCTTTAACCAGAGCACCTTCCTGCATGAGAAGGTTTCTGGAGATCCCCTCCAGCTGCTGCACCAGGTCATGTCTCACAATGGTCTGCAAGTAGGAGGAGAAAGGAGTGGAAATGTGATTTATGAATGATGTACATGGAGGTTAAATCTTAAAGAGTTCATTTTGCTGGCAGTGCAGTCATTGTCCTTGCTAACCTCTTTGACATATTCATATCTCTCGCTGGCTCCCCGTCCACAGAAAAAAGGAAAACTATGATTGTTGGAATACAAAGTTTTGTGTTCCCAGTCTAGTGGAACCAGGACACAAAATAATAAGTGCTCCCACTCTTCCCACTCCTAAGAACCATCAGCAGTCCAGGTTACTTCCATTGAAAATACAGCAATGTATTTGTGGAATAGAACAAATTATCAATAACCTAACAGTATTCACAGCCCTTATTTTCCAAGTACACTGAAGTCAACGAGCGGCTGGCTGGGTTGGAAGTGGTGAGAGAAAGGGTGAGCAGGTTGCAGCAGTTGGTTTGTAATCAGGCTCCACCAATCCAGTCTTGATCTTCTCCTTCCTCTCTCCATTCAGCAGCAGCCTCTGCATCCCTACCTGACTCAACTAAAACACATGGCCACACCCGCTGACACACTCATACAGACATGCCCACAGAGAGACACATTCAGATACATAGACTGCTGAGGAGGAGACGGGGCTGCACAGACTCAGGGTCAGAACAACAACTAAACAGGAAGTACCGGTACTCTCAACAGCTGTAAATGTGCACTCCGCCATTTGGGCTAAACTATGTATAATCTTGAGGTCAGGTGCATGTCTACATTCCATAAAGGAGCAGCCTGATATACTGTATGTAAAATGTAGGATCTGTTACAGGAGTTTTGTTTTTTTATTTTAGTGACATTTTAACACCGCTCACCTTGAACATGGAAATAAGGAATGAGGGCTGGATAAACACTCTGTCGCTGAGCACACTGATGTCTTCGTACCAAATGATCACTCCAATCCGATGCAGATATCGCAGGAGGGATCGCAGGATGGAGCTGAGGCTCTCACTGCTTAACTTAACATGGTTTAGAATGCAATCATTCAGTTCTTCAAGTTGCATAATACCTGGAAAAAATAGAAATCAACACAAGGTTTTTTATTTCTTCTTTAAACTGCTTTTTATTGTATTGTCCTCTAAGTCAGAAACTAGCTTACCATGCTGGGGGATTTCATGCAGAGCAATAAGGGTACAAATGGCCTGTGACACTGTTTCATAGCTTGTTGGTAAAATGCACCCAGTGCATAGAAACACACTTTCTGACTGAATGCACGTTAAAACATGACTCCTCAGCTTTCCAATATCCTCCATCCTTGTGCAGTCGATGGTCATAACATCCAGAACCTAAAGTGGAGATAAAGCCATGAAAGTGTGTATATGCAAGGAAAGAAAATATCATCATTTTAAGAGCAGCACCTGTATTATGGGCCTACTTTTAAAAAATTCTTTCAAACACATTAACCATTAAGATGAATTTATGTATTGAATTGATTTCTGGCTTTCTTTCTTATTGTTACTCAGATGTGGCTTGGGTGGCACGGTGCTGTAGTGGTTAGCACAGTTCCCTCTCAGCCAGGAGTTCCTGGTTCCAATCACTGTCAGACAGGAGCCTTTCTGTGGGGAGTTTGCATATTCCCCCTGTGCATGTGTGGGTTCCCACAGGGTACTCCAGCTTCCTCGCACAGTCAAAAAACATGCCAGGAGGTCAAATGGTCAAATGGTCAAATTGCCCTTGGTGTTAATGCAAGTGTGACTGGTTATCTGTATGTCAGCCCTGTGATGACTGTCAAACAGCCCAGGGTATAACCGCCCAATGACAGCTCCCTGAGCTTGAAGACCCTGAAGTGGATAAGCGGTATATATAAGGGATGAATAGATCTGGCTTCTCATTTTGCAACCTGTTCAAGCAAACATATTAACTAAATTAAAGTAATTGTGAATGATATGAAACTGTAAAAAAACAAAAAAAAAAAAAACAGTAGTACCTTCAAATTGTATTCCAAAAGACAATCCAGCTCTTCAAGCTGGTCTGCAAAGAGAGAGGGGTTTGCGTTTTCTTCCAGATTTCTCTTCTGTTGTGTTAAAACTGTCCTTCTGTTTGCCAACATGGTTTTGATCTTCTCCTCAATGTCGGTCTTCTTCTCCATCACCTCCTCCTGGTCTGCGCACTGGTCGCAGTGCGTCCCCACCAGCAGCACCACTGAGTCTGGCACACGCAACTGTATGTTGTTTATCCAAAACCAAAGTTGGTCTCTGAAGGACTGTGGGTCTTCAATGCTGTAGCTGATGAAAAGTAAATTCAATTTCAGGCTCTGTGCACAAGAGAATTTGTAAACTATGCACACGAGTGTTAGTTGTTAAATACTTGTATATATAAAAGTACTTACAATTCACAAATTTATAGAAATGCAAGATTTAGAGACTATAAGTTAGTGACATTGTAAGAGACTACAGCCATGCTGGTGACTAAGAAAGGCTATACTGAGTCAGGGTTTTTCCTCCATCTAAATTTACAGGCATCTACCTCCACCTTATTTTGTACCGTCACTGGCCCTCATCAAAGTCAAAGTCAAAGTTTTTTATGAAGAACATAGTTTTCTATTTGGTGGCTATTGTTTCGAACTGCCTTTACAGCTGTACATTGACATGGTGGCAGCACTGTGTCATAATTAATTAATTAATTAATTTTGTCCAAAATCTATAAAAGTTTAGAGACACATGAAGTTCATAATTACACTGTGAGGATGTCATGGATTTGCCTTGACTTGTTATATTTAAAATGGTTATCCTGTCCATGGAGATAGTTTTAATATTTGGACGTCTATGGTGGAAAAAATAAACACATTTCTAACTCCAGTAAAAACAATCGGAAGGTAATTATGAATAAAATCTGAATAATTTATAGTGAGTGTTAGGCAAAGCTTGG
Source organism: Symphodus melops (assembly GCF_947650265.1). Classification (NCBI taxonomy): domain Eukaryota; kingdom Metazoa; phylum Chordata; class Actinopteri; order Labriformes; family Labridae; genus Symphodus; species Symphodus melops. Next base: position 3,847,560 of record NC_136693.1, read on the forward strand.
GTAAAGAAGTAAACGTCTCTTTGTGCCTTTCATGTTCATCATCATACTCCATGTGAATGATTACGCTTCAAATCTGCGAGAATGTCAAATTGGACATCCAAACACTTTTAACTGACCTTACCCTGACAAGTTCATGTCATGGCTCGATTTCAGATCAACTGTAGCGTCTACAGATTGAGAAGTAACCTTCTGCTGTAGCTTACCTGGCTAAATCAACAGTGAGGATGACAAGGGCTCGTGGTGTGATGAAGACATGATGAGTCAGGTAGTACTCTTCCTGCCCAGCAAAGTCCCAGAAGAGGAAACGAATTCCCTCAGCATAGAGTTGACTGATTTCTATTCCCTCAGTACGGTCCTCCACTGCTATAGCCACAGGCTTGCCTTCCCTCAGGCTACGGCAAAGTGTGGACTTCCCTGCCATAGAGCAGCCCAGGAACATGGTCTTGACTGTCCAGGCACTGTACGTGTTAGGGTTTTCATCCATATGTTGGAAGTAGCGCTCGATGTCCATGACCCCTCCAGCGCAGACTTCCTCTGGTGGGAACCTCAGTGGGTTTCCCATGACTTTGCACACTGTCAGCTCACAGGTACCTTTCTGAAAGAGCTGGGACGGAAGCTCGGTCAGTTGGTTCTTCTCAACAAATAGCTCCTTCAATTTTGGGAGACCAACGAGCGGTTGGATGTCCTTCAGGCAATTCTTGGAAATGTCCAAGTAAGTGATACTAGTGCCCTGGTTTATGTCTGAAGGAAGCTTGGCAAGGCGATTGGTGCTGAGTTTCAGGAACTTCAAGTTCCTGAGCTTTGGAAAGATTCCCTCTGGGATGCATCTGATGTTGTTCTGGTTCAAGTAGAGTCCCTCTAGTTTCTGCAGGTTGATCATTTCATGAGGAAACTCCATTATTTTGTTCCTTGAAAGATTAAGCTCAGTGAGGAAGGGGAATCTGGAGATGCCGGTGACCCGTTTCATTTTGTTCCTCTGCAAATCCATGCTTCTAGTATGTACTGGAACATCCTGAGGAAGGCACTTGCGCTTCTGTCCTGACAGGTCACAATACTCCCAACTTGTTGTTTTGTCTTTGTAAAAAATAATTAGATTATATTTGAGATATGGGCACTGTTTTAACTGGTTTACAATAGTTTATTCTTAATGAGTCCAAGGTTCAAGAGTTCTGAAGGATTTAAAACCCAAGTTATCCCAAAACGTAATCCTTTTTCTTAGTATAAACAAAATGCTACAGTGACATAGCTGCCAGAATCCCAAAGACGTTCACTGTCACCTTTTGAAACTCCTCTGTAAGCTTAGAAATACCTTCAAAGTGAGTTCCTAGTAAGTTTCTGAGCAAGTATAGGTATAGTGAAAGAATTATGCCTCCATGTAGAAATCTCAGTATTTGTTCCTGTCCCTAAAAACACACCACTAACTGTAATTGCAAACTTCTATCAATAATCCAAATAAATAGTAGGTTGCTTACCGTTTAGATGGAGCATTTTCCACCCTTCAGATATCTGTCTCTCATAAAGTGTGCTGAACAAAATGGTTTCTAGCTGATTGTAGCATAAAACACCCGTTGGCAGCAGATATACAGAAGTAAAATGCAGAACTTCTCATAACTTCCCAAAAGTAAAAACCCTCAGCTTTCTGCAGTATATGACTACACTTTTTAAAACATCTGTTAATGGTACAATTTGTTAGATTTCCAAACAGTAGCGATTATTATACCTTAAAAAAAAAAAAAAAAAAAAAAAAGCATCACCACCTACTCCTACAAAAAATGCCACTTCATATGGCCTTAAAACTCCTTCATATCCTCCCACTCGCTCAGGGTGAAAGTACTTCCTGCTGCTTTCAGACCTTGACTTTAGGGAACTTCCAAAAACATATCTGGGTAAAGTCAGAGGTGACTGTTTGAATCTTTGCACCTGAAGGTGAAGGACTTCTAATTTCGGTCAGGTAATAGTGCATACCCATGAGTAACTTTGCTTTTTATATTTACTAATTTCTTAACATAACCAAAACTTGGAAATACAGATGTTATATCATGCCTTGCTGTCTACCAGACTTTATAAATATAAATAAATATTTTATTTAAACCTTTTTAATTTTTTCCTTTATCAGAAAGGACAGCTGCAAAAAAAAGTGTTGGGAGCAGAGATTGGGGAAGACGTGCAGAAAAGGGCAGAGGTCGGATTCGAACCCACAGCTCCAAAGATGAGGACTATACCCACTTTGCGAGGGACATGTGACATAACCACTAGGGTTTTTTTTTGGTTTTTTTTAAATAAGGGCTAGGCTATCGCCGCCTCAAATCACATTAATTTGTCATATTTTCTATTTTTATTTACATCACTTAATGTTAACAATAATCCTACTATACCTCACCGAAACAGAGCAGCATTGGACAGATGGAAAACAACAAACCGTTACTGGCTGACCTGTTGCACAATGAGTCATTTACATGAATATAACAAAGTATTAAAGTTGCTGTTGAAATGTTTGTCATTGTCTAATGAGCATAATTTCAACACGATTGTCTATGTAATAAGTGCTCATTGGAGATACAGATTGACTAAAGGTCCAACAGGTGGAAACATGATTTTAGAATTCAGACCATCAAACCCCAGTAACAATCAATCAATCCTTTATTCATCTTGCAACCGGAGAAATTAGTGTCTGTTGTCAACACAAGATGTTGCTACTCACGTATTCTCCCAATTCTGCTCTTGGAAAACGTTTACGTTATTGTCATTTTTCGGACTCACAGCAGATATAGGTGTGCAGATATAGGTGCAATGTGTCACTTCACTGGTCGACTGCATTGTTGCTTCAAAAACTGTTGCATTACTATGAAAACAAGGAAAATGCGCTCAAAATAGCTCTTTTAATGCTGCACAGCAGTAATTATGGGCATTATACACATTGTATTTTATAAGAGGTCTTAACTGTCAATCTGAGAAGTGAAACTATATGCTGCTATGCTAAACAACTTAGCATACATCATGGCTGCCAGCAAATATTAATACAGCAACAAAAAATACAAAATGATTCATAATTAATGAATCTATTTGTCACACTATTGTGGAAAAAGGCAAAGTTTATAAGCCACAAAATCGGTAGAATTCATACTGTGAAGTCTGATTTCCACTGAAATCTCATACTATCGACCAAAATGAAGTCCTTGACATTCTCATAGGTGCACAGGTGCACGTATAAGTCCATTTTGCTGTCATTTAACAACATTAATGTGAGTCTTCTCACATACTGCTGGTTCACAGTCCATGGTTTCCTTTCCATTTGGCATGCTTGGAAGATCAAATCTTCAGGAGTCTTTGTTTTCCTTGAGTTTCTTGTCACACATGAACTTATGGACATATCCATTAGGATTGACATCAAGTTTTAGGAAGCTCTGCAACCACAGACTAGTCTGAGCTCCTTGCACAAACTCCTCGAGTGTAATTTCACCTGCAACACAAACAGAACAGCTTTGAGGTCATTACTAACATGAAGGGAACCAAAAATCTTTAAAGGCCTTTCATTGAGTCTGCAGTCAACTTACCATCGCTGTTCACATCGACCTCTCGAAAGATGCGCTCACACACCTGCTCAGAAGTAAGGGTCACTGTTCCTGTTTCATCAAACACAGAGCCCCTCTTTATCCTGTAAATAATCTGAAAGATAATTCAAAAATGTGATTATTCTGGTATTGACATGTTTAGTTTGTGGTCACACTTGTTACATACGTCAAGAGATACTAATGTTAGTCTAATGGCTTCTATCTAACCAATGGACCTTAGGTGCCACCGCAAACCAAAACGTCATTGCCTCCTTCAAGTGACTCAAGCTGTGTTGATGCGAGCTATAGGTATGTGTGAGGCCCGTGTTATGTGAGGCATGTTTGTGGACAGTAGGCACCCCCCCTCTCATATTATTTAAGTATTTTTGTTTTGTCAGTTGTTAAGTATTTTTGTTTTGTCAGTTGTCAAGTCGCATTGTTAAATATATCTGTACAAAGGCACTGTGATATTTTTAGTGGGTATAATTGTGAAGAAGAAGTACAAAGTGTAACACAGGCACTTTTGGGGCAGCTCAGGGCAGCACAGGGGTCTTTGATGCCATGCGCAGCTCAGTTGACCTAGACGTCCGAGAGTGTGCATCCACGTGAAGTTGATGTTTGTGTCTCTGTGTTTCAGGTAAGAAAAGTGATGTAAGTGACAGTAGAAAATCCACAGTTAGCCTTCTTTAATATTTACTGTGTGTATGTGTGTGCAGAATATTTGTCTCATTGTTTGAGAGGCAGAAGCATTATTTTTGAAGAGCGGGTCTTTGATGCCATGCGTAGCTCAGTTAACCTAGACGTCCGAGAGTGTGCAGCCACGTGAAGTTGATGTTTGTGTCTCTGTGTTTCAGAGAAAATTAAAGAATCATAAAAATCCCACGCACGCTTGGTCCTTCGTGTATAAGTGTGCAACATATGTCAAAGACTATTTATTAGCTTTTAAGTTGGGTTGTGACTGAGATTGCGTAAACTGTTCAATATAACTACTTCCATCTTGTCCTGAAAAGTACAAGATGGAAGTAGCCAACTGTTCATATTCAACACCAGATATGAACATCAGTTTAATTCAATGTTTGTCAACATTGCTTATGATAGAAAAAGCTCTTTGTCAACATAAAGTGTTGTACTTGTATGTATGTATAAAACCCTACATTAAAACGTTTTGGTTAAAATGTGAACCTAAATCCAAAGGCAACTAAAGTTCATTAAGACACAACTTTTTCAGGAACTTCCACCACTTTCATTTTACTCTGAAATAACTTGGATGATTCATCTTTATATATAAAGTGTCAAATTGTCTTCACCAAAAACAATACAGTATATTTGGCACAACTTTGGTGCATATATTTCAGAATGTCAGACACTAGGTTAGGTTGGGTTGTTTCGACTGGTGCAAGCTTTCATGTACATTTTCCAACTCTGAGACACATTTTTCAGATGTGTCTGACACTACAGGAAAGCAGCAGCAACCCAAACTACTGACAGAGTGCTGACTGTAAAGAACATTTCAGGCTTTTGTGCACTTGACAAGGTGTAGTTAAAAGCCATCTGCACCAAATTTAAAATTCAACAATGTTTCAACTCCTGAATCACAGTCCATCACACTTTTTACATGAATTGAGACATAAGACTGTAACTACAAATGCATTGAAGCAAGTGTTACACGTAAGCAACGTTAATCATAAAATCATCACTTGTTTTTACCTTAACAATTTTCCGTAGTTCGCTTCTGTCAAGACGACCGTTGTCATCGCTGTCAAACACCTTAAAAGACCACCGCAGCTTATCTTCAAGTTTACCTCGAAGGACAAGATTAAGTGCAGCCACATACTCTATAAAGTCCATTGTGTTATCCTGTAAACAGGGAAGCATTATGATTGAAACTCAAACATGTATAGTGGGATAAGACTTGGATAGATTATGATGGTTAGTCATATTGCTCAGACATTTCTTTGAGGACTCAAACATTTTACTCACATTATTCATATCAAATGCTCTGAAGATGTTGTCCATGTAATCAGATTCAGGTGTACCAGACTGTACTCCAAACATCTTCTTGAACTCATGCAGGTACAAAGAACCACTGGGGCAATCCTTGATGAATGACTTATAGAGGTCCTGGATGCTCATTAACTCCAGTTCTACATCCTGGTACTGTGCTTGATGGTTTTGTCCCATATTTAGTCCAAGTCCTACCACTCCAGCACAACTGAAAAGTTATTATTGATACACATGCATTACTAATGTAGTATCCCAGAAAAATCCTGCAGTGAATTGTCCGGTAGATTCCTCATGTCTGCTGGCTGCAAATGTCTCTGCAACAGCTCATAGGTTGAGAGCTGAGGAGTGTGTGATAAGTTTATGTGATGCTCGACCCCTCCATACCAATACGCTTACTTTTAGCCAGAGTCTTCGGTAAGCTGTCTTTAAAGCGCTAATCCACACGCATTATCCTATCTTGAACCTTTTGCAGCCCAGGGTCACTGATTCTCTTTATGCTATGGGTTACTAAAAGGGCAACTCTGAAACAGTGACTTAAAGCCTGTGTCCCATAAAGATATATGCTCTGTAATTCTTTAAATATTATCTCAGCATTTTGTCATGCTCTTTCCACGGCCACTAAAGATATCTGAATTCTATTAAAAATTCTCACCAGTAAGGAGTTATTTTTCATTATTTTACCATATACTACACTATGCAAACGATGTATCCATCTTCACATCACTCTTTCACTATATGATCCCATCTTTACCAATGAACATTCAGTATACATTGGTATTTCTGATCATTTTCCCAAATAAAATTGACCAAAAAACAGAAGACCTGCTCTTCAGTACATCCAAATGTTGGGTGAGTCCATTCTATTTCACAACGAAATAACAGTGATGGAGTCTCTCGGGAGCATTATATCAGACAGTACACTTATATCCACATGGATATTTACAAGCCTCATCAGTGGAGCGTTCTATTAAATATCTCAATAGTTTGTTGACCCATCATCTCGTCCAGAAGTTCTCCATCTTTTAGACACTTCTTCTTTAGCGCCATTTAAACAACAGAAAGGAACCCTACTTATTCTCTTTGAAAAAAGCACAGCCCATCACATTCACCACCTTAAACATACATAATATTTATTGTGTCCCTGTTTAGAACTGTTTAATCACCATCAAATGTCACAGATTGACGTGAAATTGGAAGGAGAGTTTTTTTTCTTTCAATTTAATGGACTGATATTTAAATAGTCAGGTTGAAGAGGACATATCTCCCTTTTCCACCTTTTCAAACAATCCCTGTGGTCTAATTGACAACATCTGCACTGTGCTTTGGTCAAATGAAAACTTGAATCAAGCACCAGAGGAGGTTGTGACCCTGTACAGACCAGCTCTATCAGAACGCTCCGTTTTGGCGTGTGTGTCTCTTTAAATGCAATGATCCTCTCCTGAGTTTACCCCGTAGACATCACTCCTTTGATAGCGAAGTAAAAACGGCGGACCAGGGCAAAAGTGTCAAGGCTGATGGTAGAGTCTATGGGTGGAGATACCAGGGGAGAGGATTTTTTTCACCAGAATCCCACTGTGACATCGCAAGTTGAGCAAATTTGAAACAGCATTTTCCACTGTGATTTAAGACATATGCAGACCACAAACAAAGGACTGGTTATGGATTTACTGCACATTTTACCCAAAATATACTGTATGTTTACATTTCATTGGTATCGGACACAAATAACACCATGACAGTGCAAAACACAGGCCATTTTGTAGAGACGTATGCAACAAATTTTCTCCGCAGTTTAGATCAAAGTTTTAACTTAAGTGACAGATATTGTCATTTTCATAAAGGAAAGGTATCACAGTAAGTGATTATGGTAAAGCAATGGATCGAGAAAAAGGGAGAATTCATGGTTTTCATGGGTGTGTCAGTGACAGTAACATTGTGTTTATAATAAGCTCTTTTAATTTCAACTGCAGAGAGACAGGAGGGAGGAGTGGGAGGTAACATGCAGCAAAGATGTAATTACTTTAGTACAAACAACAAAAAAATATGAGTGTGCTGTTAAGGTTATTATTTGGTGATAAACAAAGAAAAATAATTGAAAAAACAACGATAAAAAAGCAGGCATTAAAGTAATTCACTTTTTACATATTGACACTGCATAATAAGAAGGCTGTGACTCGAGTTAGCAATATATATATATATGTATGTTAAACATAAATGCACACAATATTGATATTCTTTTAGTAAGGTTTTAACACATGTTTTAGCGCTTGAATATAAGTCGTGAGTGGTTTTAGGATTTTTCCATATTTCCACATGGGAAAGGTTATTATGCTTCAACAACCAGTTTTTAATCCCAGCCTTTCTGATGTGGCAGCATGATCTGAAAAACTGCCAATTGAAAATATGAAAATGGGTATTCTTAAAGGATTTGAGGATCAATTTCTAATTATTGCGTCAAGCTTGTTGCTTTGATGGTGTTGATGTCTTTTAATGAAGGTTGATATGAAGTCACTTTGGGTGGCAGTTTAGTGTAACAAATAGGAAGGAGCTTGTATATATCGAATTGTTCAAATGAACCCTGAATGTACTTACTTTAGGTCATTACAAGTTCGTAAGTTAGTACCATACCATGGGTATGTAGAGTTAGAGGTATTTAAACCCAAACCAAACTTAAAGACCTAAAAGCAAAGCAATTCATTTTGGTGTGGAGGCTAGGCCTAATAAATCAAAAATCGTTTTGCAACAATCCAAGTCCTATTGGCGTATTTTATAATATTCAACTTGATCATTGTATTTTTAAAAGGCAAACCAAAAAATGACATTTAAGTTATTGCTAACTTCAACCCATAGTGCTGCACTGGAAGAAGGGACATATATACCATATCCCTGAGTTCATTGTGTAAATACATTGGCTATATATTGTCAAAAGTGTGCACTCTTTCTTCTCTGCTCTATTATCCATCTGGCAGGGTTCATATCCAACTTCAACATGTTTAAGAGCCAGGGGTCCTGCTTTGCGCCCATTATAAACTCGTCCATGCTGATATGACCTGTAAAGCAATAAAAACATAAAAGCAAGGTTATTCCTCATTGCAGAAACAACATTCAACTAATCAGTGTGTCTGTTCAGCCTATAAAAGCTTATTTACTATATGCTTACCATCTCCATCTCGATCAACAGCCTGGAAGATTCGATCCACAACCTCGTCAACTGTAAGCCGATCATCAGCCGCCCCTGTCGTTTGGCCTCTCTTTAATCGATAGATACTCTGGATGAAGAAAAAGAAGAGAAAAGTTGTAGTTTGTATATAAAACAATTTGTTGTCCATATAACCCAGCCATTAGCATGAAACAATGCTCTCAGTGGTGGCACACTCAGTAGCTAATGCGGATCAACATTAATAAACAACAATGGTTAAGATACATGTAGATGGATCTTGTTTGATTTGTATGTAGGTTAAAGCTTACTGACAGATTTTTAAATCGATTGAACACGTAATGTGTTTTTGTGAATGAAGTAAAAGATTACAATAATAACCTTGGAAATAAAATTAGAATAATTGTTGTTCATATATGGCTCAAACAAACACAGGACCCTGTAGTTAAAAGTTCATGTCCTAGTGAAACCAAAAGTTTAATGCACAACTCCAAGACATCATGTAACAAAATTCACCTTAGCAATCGCGTTAAAGTAACTTAAGATTCTATTTCAACACAAACTGCAACTGTCCATGGCTAACAGCTAACATCACTAACAATCCTATTTTAACACAAACAATAACTGACCACAGCTTCTTTGGGACATGAAAGATCTCACATTAGCAATCAAGATATAATACAAATACTTAATTGATACAATGCTTCTGGTCCCAAAGTAGTTCAGGAAAAAGGACAGTGAATGTTTGTTGGAAACAAATGTGTTGCTAAATGCTAAGACATCGACTTTAGGTTACCACCATGACTAGTTCAAAGACACTCCACTATCCCCAGAGGAACATATAGGCCTGTCTGCGGCTAATATAAATGTTTCATTTTTGAATATTTTTTCTTTACCAGAAAACTGGTTTAAAAGGTGAGAGTAAACATTGTTAGATTATAAATCAGGTCTCAAGTCTGAAAGTTAACCATAATAAATTGGATTGATCCAATTAGATTAGCCATTTTATTGAGGGAAGATGTTTTTTTCAGTGAAGTCACATGAGTTATATTTAGCCTTTTCCCTAAATCACATTACACTGGCATAGCTTATAGGACTGTTGACCGTTGTTAATGCTATTAGCAACACCCATTCTCTCACTATAATAGCAACATGCTTACTCCGTTAAGAAATGTTTTGAAAATGACAAAAATTAGGTAGATTTTAAGATGTGAACAGTAAGAAGGTAAAGGAATATACCTGTTTTGACGTTTATAAAATCAGTTCCATCCAAAAAGCCAAAATACACATTGTTGTTATTTACATTTAGACTTACATCTATTATTGAGCGTAGTTCTTTCCTGTCTATGGAGCCGTTGTTGTCTCTGTCATACACCTTGAATGACCAGCGCAGTTTATGGTCCAGACTTCCCCGGAAAACCAGATTCAGCGCTGCCACAAACTCAAGGAAATCTATGGTATTGTCCTAAAAGGTTGTATAATGACAAAGGCAGAGGGGGGGAACTGGGTTAGTTTTTGTCACATTCTGATACAGTACACAACGCAAGGATATAACTTTTACTTTCTTACCCCATTGTTGTCAAAAGCTCGAAACATGTTCTCGGCATAGTCAGACGCTTCCCCTGTAGGATCCACACCAAAAAAGCGCCTAAACTCATGCAGAAAAAGTCGTCCACTTGGGCACTCCGTCACAAATTTTTTGTACATGTCCTGAATTGCTATGATATCAATCTCTTCACTGTTCTCTGTTGGCTGTGTCTGACCCATTGCTGGTTTTTCATGTATCAGTCCATGTTCCTACAGCCTTTGGATAAACTCCGCAACGGAGTGACCTGACTTGAAACAGACATCTCACGCTCTAGTCTTTTTTTAATACCCTGTGAAATCCCAAAGCCACAGTTTACGTTTGAGACAGGTGATTAGTGTGGCCTCAGGATTACTCTGGTATTAGGTTGCTGGGGTTTCCTCGCTCTGAGTTCAGAGGGTCTGAAGCTAAATGTAGGACGAGTGCAAACTCACAATAGAGGTTTGGGTCCGACATGCAAATAAAAGGTACAGTACCTCAGACATGGGGTCTAATAAAATAGAAAATTGAAAATAATGTAAAGAAAGCGAGGACAGCTCTAAACTGCAACTTTGATATATGACTTGAGTGTCTCTAAAAAAAAACAAAAGGGGGGGGAGGGGTTCTGTGTGTTCATTATTGACAGCAATGTACTTTTTTAAAGAATACTTTTCAGATACAAGAAAGGGGGCTCCAAAGAGCAATGTTGGGAACCACTGTGTCAGGGGACAGAAATCACAAAAAGTGAAATAAAAACTGGATTGGGAAGGAAAAGGTAGCGTGATTTTTTCCCAGAGGAGTGAGTTATGTTTGGCTTGACAGCCCTCAGTTGTGGCTTCAAGTCAATGAAAATATATCTGTTGAATGGCTGCTATCCAAACCAATTGCTGTCCCTAATTAGTTGCAGTGTTGTTTTTGTGTCCTAAAAAAGAAGCTAAGGAACTAAGACGATTCAGGCTTGCTAATTTGGGACTGGCATATCATTCACTTTTAATTAGATTGCAATAGCTCTAAGGACAAAAAGGCAAGTCCTATGGAAGCTGTTGAGTCAGTGGATCCCTCATTATGTTCAAATCATCCGTGAGTGTGGGACACCTTTTTGGGGATATTGATGGTAACTTGTTGGTTGCTGTTTAACTCAACTCAATTATCTTGTATCCAATCTAATTGAGAAATGAATTACATTAAGTGTCTTACCACACTCCTACATAAGTAGGCTACTTACATTTTGAAGGGGTTTACCAGTCTGCACTTTGGATGATTTCTCTAAATTAAAGCTGCTCCGTCTACAACCATGTCATTATATTGGGTTAAAAGGTTCCCTCATGAATGTTTCTTTTTTTCTGTCTGTCTCTGTAGTAGCACAAAGGATACAAAACCCTAAAATATCTGAGTTATTGTAATGTGACTGCTGTAGTATTTATGCCAACAGCATGTGTGTAATTGCATATTTCTCACCTTGACGTGAATAATGTGCTTGTACAAAAAAGCAGCAGCCAGTTAATTATGCTAAGGGCCTGATTTACTAAAGGTTTGCGTGTATTAAAATGTGTGAAAACTTGATACCACCAGCAAAAAATGTATCTGATTTACTAACAGCGTGCAGTGAGGATTGCGTCTTTCATATGAGCAAAACAACACGTGTTGTCCAAATAGAACGTTTGCCTTAATGAATATACAAAACGAGGCGTTTCTGCCTCAGCGTGCAAAATACTGGGAGGAGAAAATGCAAAGAAATGAAGTTAGTACACGCAATGTGATTTACCAAGCCAGGCAAAAATTGCAGTGGTTGTGACGGTGTCTGAATTTAACACCTTTGAAAAGAACGTGCTAATCCAGGAGCCCCAGCAGGCTGCAGTTAGGAGGAGACATAGGCACAATAAAAGACGTGTTAACATGTTTAAATGACAGAAAAATAAATGTATGCTATGGTAATGTATTACAATTCATTCAAAAGACAGAGGGAAGAAAAGAGAGGCCGTGTTTAATACCGAGGTTTTCTTATAAGCCACTGTTTCCTTTTGTTATATTCAGATTTGTCTGCTATTAATTGAAAATACTTGATGTTCATTTGCTTCTCTGCGCCTGCAGTCGTCCAGCTTTCCGTCCAAACTCTCAGTGACGTAAACCAGTGGAACACGCAGAAGCCTGACAGAAATACTACTGCCTCCACAAGGTGGACCTGACATCATTCATGCAAATGTTCTTCGTAAATCACCCACACGTGCAAACTTTTGCAATGAACACGCAATTTAGTACTCTTTAATTGAGATCTCAGTAAATCAGGCCCTAAGTGTAAAGTTTGAGATTTCTATCTGGCTGGTGACTCATTGGTCCGTGAGCATGCTTTCAGAGAGTGATCCACACTGAAATCCCTAGTAAATTAGACTTTACATAATACAACATGAAGCCCATTAAAAGATGATCTCTGGAGTCATGTATTAGACACAATATCAAATCTAATGTTTCTTACTGCAGGTGATGTAAACTGTTGCTTTTGTTGATCGGATAATATGGCTGCATAAGGCTTGGTCTGTAAATCTTTCTGCACAGAGAGTGATACACTTGGGACTGCTTATTGCTTGCTACTTATTTTCAACTATATGTTGAATTACCTGATTTGAGCATACACAGATGAATAATGATGAATGCAAAAAAATGGACTTTATGTGTTTGTGTCTGCACCATGATCTCTAGAAAAAGAAGCTATGACCTGATCCCAGTGTTAACTGAGCCAACCTGTATCTGAATTGTATCCCAGAGGGATTACCACTAAAAGCAAGCAATGAAATAGAAGGGGACCAAAACAAAAACAAGTTACTAGTCTAACAACAAGCTCTCTTTTTTAAATAACATGACTAGAAACAAGCTGACACAAAGCATGACTGAAAGTGAGACCCCAGAAACAATGGAGATACAAAGGCCATCAGACCTCTGTTTACAAAGCAACAAAAAGGCGAGGTCAGAAATTCTTAGCATCACCAAACTACACTTTTAGATCAGCTGGAAAGCGTAAGTGAACACAGAGGAAAGTCAAGTGGTGCTTATGCTAAATCACACACTTCTAGAAAACACAAGAAACACGCACTATCGCTGATGGTGAAACAATGAGTCCGCACAGAGTGCTGCACCTCAAGAGTGGACAGTGTATAACCTTCACACACATGGCCCAAATCAGGGCCAATCAGTCACACACCCACACACACACACACAAACACAAACACACACACACACACCTGACACTGCACTGAGAGGATTACCCACATTCAGTGAGTGACCAGTGTGATCTCCCTCACAACCGATGAAAAACCTAAACCTCACCAGTAAAACCTTTACTTATATTTTGTCAAATCTAGACAGTAGCATATGCAGTACATTAGCATAACCCTTTACCTATGTAGAAGCTTACATTAAGCCTGATGTACACCTCCTCAGAAATGTAACTACAGGTCAAATGACGCAGAAGTCAAGCCCTGGGATTGGACTGCTGGTTAGCATCATAAACGTCTCAGGAACCCTATTCATCAGCTCTATTTCAGTCGGCATTGTTTACAGAACACAAACAAGAACCAGAAATGCTGCTATACAGGCATACAAATCACAACTAACTGACGTTTTTAGCCAAGTATTGCAGAGTTACGCAGACACACCAACGCACTGAGCTCAGGACAGAGAACGCTACTGAGGCATAGTTTTGATGCAGAAGTAAATCAGGCTGTAGTGTTCATAAACATGTATAAGACCTGCATGAGACCAGAGTGTTTCCTTCACCTCTAATTATAACAACTTGATCAACGCTATAGTTCCCTTCTGTCACCCTTCTGTCACTTCATATAAAAGCTTTTTTTTCACTCATTTTTGTAAATAATGAAATGTACACTAAAGGCCTCAGAGAGACAAACTACTTAGGTGTTGATCAGGTTTAGGGCTGACCTATAAGGTGGATCTGGAATTAGCAACTCAATCGTTGGCCTGCTTTAGAACCCAGAGAAGGTTTAATCAGAGTGACCCTAAGAGGATTTAATGAAAGGCAGCAAGGTCTTCTGCTTTTTTACGTCTTCACGATGCAAAGAAAAAGAAAAACAAACAAGTACAAAGAGAAGAAGAGTCCTTGTTAAATTACATGGTATTTGCTGTTATGCTTTATGCATGTTAACTTTTTATAGATTGCATATTAACTTTTTCACTGATTTATTTGAAAGCTTTGTTAAATGTGTAATTTCAACAGTGTTTAAAGTGAACCAATGTAACACACCACAGCTGTTCAAGCCTTTAGTATAAAGTTTTTTTTTTCCTGTGATATTTTATCAAAATACAATTCTGAGTCTACAAATGTCAGAAATTCAAAATGATTGAATTTTAAATATGTTTGACCCATACTAAAAGCTTTAAATCCAAGCTACAGGAAAAGGCTGTGCCTGTTAACGCTCATGTTTGTGTTGGTGGTCTGTTGGTATAGTCCCTCAATTATAACTAACCTACAAGGGGTCAAACAAGCCTAATAGGATTAGGGTCTTGTTGAGGGATTCCCTCCTCAGGGGCTTGACTTCTGTTTCTCTGACTGTACTCAAATAAACTCTTGCATTAGTCTCTTGTTATAAATAGGCCTACACATCGTCCGGTTTTACTCTCATGTACTGACCATTTATATATTACTCTACTGCATGCATTGAACACATTTTACATTGTACATGTTTGTTATGAAACAATGGGGTCAAAGGTCACTCAGTTTTGTCAATTTCAATAATCTAGTAACAACACATATTGACCTATTTATTTTATTAACCTGTACAATATTTTTTGGTGACCTTGCTATGAGAATATAAATTAAATAAATAAAGTAGGTCTGCATGTTTCCTTTGTGTCCACTAGATGGAGATGTTGGTTCATGTGACTTTAGGACTACACAGAGTGGGTGGACAATGACTTTCAGTATACAGGTATTCGTACTAATATTTTAACACGGAAATGTTTCATCAAAACCATCCTTTACTTTATGACAAAGATTCCTCCAAATTAAGTCTTAGAATGAGCAATCCATTGGGGTCAGTTGTGAAAAGTGCTCCTCAGCATATTACGAGACGACATTATTAAACGTCTGTACATCAGTGTGAAAGCAATCAAAAAAAAGATACAAATAAACTTCAATTCTCATAGATTTTAATCCTCTCAATCCCTCCAATTGACTTTGTGTTCTGAGCACACACTGAAGTTTAATTGATGCATTGGATTGATGTCACATGAACCCTTTATAAATGAATCAGGACCTGTTTAGTTTAATAATTAATCAAAATTCTGAATAATGTTTCTCAAGGCTGTGTGGGTTGTGCAGTAGCGTCACAGTGTTTTGGCCTCTTATATGTTCCTCTAAACTATGTCAGATCTTGTGGATAATGGTTAAATGGTGAATGGACTTGAGTTTGTGTCGCACTTTTCTAGTCTTCTGGCGACTCAAAGAGCTTTTACACCACAGGTCACACCTACCCATTCACACACTGATGGCAGAGGTAGCTATGTAGTGAGACCATCAGAAGTAACTAACTTGTTTGTGGTTAACTTTGGTTTGTGCTTCTGTGTTGTCATGTGGAGTGTTGTATATTCTATTGGTTTTATTTGTTATCAGCAGCTTAATGCATTTACACATTTTCTCCAATTGTGCATTGCACCGTATCCCATTGTTTCGTACCATTTAGTACAGTATTGTACCATCAAACCTCACGTTTATAGACCTACAGAAGGCAATGTCACTTCTGTCTCATGGCAGTGTCCTACTCAATAATGATGAAAAGTGTTTTGCAGAACATAGCAGCCTTGATATCCTTGGATGTCCTATTTTATTTAAGAGGCTAAATGACCTAGAAGTGAACCCTCGTAGTATTTAATGGTATCATTCATTTATAACCAATTGTAAACAGCAGGTCAGCATGAATGGTATCTATCTATCTATCTATCTATCTATCTATCTATCTATCTATCTATCTATCTATCTATCTATCTATCTATCTATCTATCTATCTATCTATCTATCTATCTATCTATCTATCTATCATCTATCATCCTGAAAGTGAATAAGACACATGTATGAGGTCCTCCACAACCAAACTATCAAACAGGTCTCCTCATATATCTTGGTGTGACAGTGCACTGACCTGGATCACACATTTAGACAGCATATATGCAGCAGATTACAACAAGGGTTACACTTGTTACATCCTACGTTGTAATCTGAAAAGGTTCAAACCTTTGGTAGACAGGATTCCCCCCATTTAGAGTCTAGACACTGGTGGTGGTGTTAGAAGAATGCAGGTTGTGATGATGAGTGGGTTTCTGAGGCTGTCTGAACTCTGCTGAGCTGGAATAGGGGTGGGGGTGACTGGGGCGGAGGAGTGTCGCAGGGATCACACTGACGTGACTGCAGCAGGATGATTGGTTAAGAGAGGTTGTGGCAGAGTCGGGTTTGATTATTATTTAAAGAGTCGACACCGTGAATCAGCTGATCAACATAGCAGGGAGATGGTGGAAATGGTCGAGAGGGAGTGGTTAAGTTGAATGAAGAAATTGAATAAATGTGTGGGAGAGTATAACCAGGCTTTTCTGCTTGAACTTACACTGAGCTCCATTTGCACCAACATGATTGTTGATTGGAGGTTGTTAGAGTTCTGTGTACTAACTTATTAAAAACTGCTCCGAAAAGTTCCCCTGACAATCTTTTCTTTTCTGAAACACATATCACATCCTTTCTCAGAAGATGCACAGCTGCGACTGCCTGACACTAAAACTTGTACTGAACACATCTTGATTGAAGCTAAAGTTAAAAAAAAGTTGTTACAGGATCTGACATCTTGAATACAATAATCTAGTTCAATTCTAGGTTTTAAAAAAATTTTTTTATGGCAGATATTACAGCAAAATAATGTGATAGAAAATATCCATCACTAATAAAAAGCTACTGATTAAGGGTGTAAATGGCTGTTGCAGCATGCACTGGAATCCAGATTGCGAGCGCTGGTCTAACTCTCTGTTCTGCTCTCAGGTGATTCAGTGCTATTTCATGTTGTCTGCAGCTGAGTGTCCGGCGGTATGAGCAAAAAAGAATCACATCAGCAGTAGCACCAAAGGGCCATTTATCATACCTTTATTATCAATTAATCATATCTTTAAGAGCTTTCTGTTTCTGCTTGTGTTACTTCCTCCATCTGTTACCTTATGTCAATACAGAGGCAGGCTAGAAGGGTTCAGATGACAAATAGTTGGCTATATTTTTTTTTAACCTCCAATATATTGTAGAGCAATCCCTGCTTAACAACCTCAAATAATACACGTACATCATATGATGCTTGATTTTAAATGTGACTTTTAGGGTTTTTACATGAGCAGAAATCTCCTGAAAGTGTCCAGATATTTTCAGGAGGAGCTGTATATGTGAACCCAAACAGCTAAATTATTAGATCTCTAGTATTTCTTCCACAACAAGTCTGAGTGGGCTGATATGAGAACGTAGTAGGATAATCTGCAGAGAATTCACCTAGAGCCAATAGGAGGCGGAGTGATGATCAATATATAGGCAGTCACACTGTAAGGTAGTGTGGTATGTCCTTTTGTATTTACCATCTTGTTCTCTTTGTATGGTTAGGTCTTGCCCTCCCAGCAAGCAGAAATAAGGAATTTACTGCATGTATATTATTTATTTTTTCCCATCTCAAGGAGCAGTGCAGGGGGGAGGCCTGACAATAGTCAGGGTCACTGCTGTTGGGAAGTTTTGTGTAGATTTTTGAGCCTTTTCATATTCTCCAAAGTTCACGTCCTTCACATTGTGAGAGGCCACTTTCACAGGAGGAATCCTCTTCACATGTACTCCAACAACTGGGATACTGTAGCCCTCTATTTCTCAAAGCTTTGTATTTCTGAAATCTATTAAAGCAGCCAGAAGGGAGCAGGTACATCAAGATTGTAGAAATAAGATTACAGCAAAGGTTGCCATAACTGAAGTAAAAATGAATATGTGTCTTTTCTTGATGTGCATTTTATTCAGTATTTCCAGACATCAAAATATATGAAAAGAGGAGGGAGCCTACCATATATAAGGTAACGAAAAAATCAGCGCTATCATCCGGTTTTATTTCAGTGTGTAACATTCTCTATATTTCTTAATTAAAAATATAGTTTTCTGCAAAACGAGATGACTTCCATCCCCTATCCTGATTTATTTTTATTTTTCTAAATTTCAGCATTATGGCAGATTGATAGTAGTGGGCAGCTGTTTTGCAGCTTAGACACAACATTTGATTGGCAACGCAGGCATGAATTAAAACAAATATTATATTAATATTGTGTCATCTAGCAACAATGAAGACTTTTAATCATTCAGACATGACTAATACAAACGTGTTCTCTGGTTTGAAGAGTCTGTGGATTCATTTGTATGCTTTGCTTTCTGCAGAGGTTCATTTTGATCCTCCGGTTAGCGCCGGGTTTGATCAATCGTTTCATAACAAGAAATCAAGGTCAATGTTTTGTGGGGACTTGGGACCCACCTCATGATGAACAGTGTTTGAGATCACAGGTCATCACTGTGTGTGTGAAGAGAATAAAGGGGACATAAGGATGATAGGAGGACACATTGATTTTTAATTTCTCACTGCTTGATGCTCTATCCACACATGGTCTTTGTGATTCTGTATGCCTTTTATTTTTCTATGTGACACACATGCACACCCAAACTCAGACACTCAAAGTTCCCCAAGGACAGGTATATGATTCTCATTTTGGTTTTACAATAGAGGTCCCTCGGTCCTTCTCCAATCTATCACATAGCCATTTCTCATGTGCAATGACCAGCAGTCAAAACAGGTGACACTGAACAATATACCTAATAAACGTCAGACTTGGTGGTGACTTTGGTTCCTCCAAGTCCCAGACCCTTCCTCCTGGACAAATTCACCACCTCTATATGACGTCTTAATTCCCTTACAAGTTACAAGCTTCACATAAAAGACACTCTGAAGTTAGGAATAAAGGCCTCTTAGTTTGACAACGCATTAACTGTAAATGTTGTCTACGTATATGACAAAAAAATTATGTGCTGTCAAATTATGGCGCTATGGAGGAAGAAAGGTCATGAGTTTTTTTTGTTTTTTTTTTCTCGAGGGACAATAAATGTTCACACAGTGGTGCAAGTCCTCATGAGTTGGGATCAGAGAGGTGGTTTTATTATCATTTACTTTGTGAAAGGTCACAAGATCATTACAATCAATTAATATTCATTGTTCTTTGTCTCTAGATTGAGATACAGGCATTTATAAAGACACTGTTAAACATATATACATAGCACAGTAATTGCTAACTTCACACTGAAAGGAATCCGCCCAACAGGGGATTTGAATCAGGTTGCTTCTTGCTGTGAGGCTTGTTAAAATGTTTCAGTAACTTGCTTGAATTGGGCGCAATGTATCTTAATATGAAGGTAGTGATGGCTGGAGATGATAAGAAAAAGAACACAGAACACATTCTGCTCTTATTCCTGTTTGTGTCTCGCCAATGATTTTGTGTTGTGTGTTGGGACTTTGAGGTATCTGCCTCAAGACTTCTGAAGCCTTGAGAGAGGAGAGTTATTGACTGTTTGATAAACCCCAGCACATCACAGTGATTGTCCAATTACAGCTCAGCAATGGTAACTATAGGCATGTCCACCTCTGTTTTCCCTATACAGAAAGTATAATGGTGGGCTCTAACGAGAGTGTCACTCTCATTCGAGCCCAGAACAAGAATCAAAGCAAGAGATTAGGAGTGTAGAAGTTTAGTGCACAGTCTTTCTTTTTCTCTCTTTTCTTACAGCCACTTTTTGGGACGTTTCATTTTCTACAAAGGCCTGCGAGCACCTCTTGTGCTTTCTAAATAGTGAATGCAGTTATTATGGGATGCTGCTGTGTGTTTAGGAGTGCCTGAGAATGTGTGTGTGTGTGTGTGTGTGTGCTTGTTTATGTTGTATTTCTGAGTGTTGTGATGAAGCAGTCTGGTTTGGGTGGGGAGCTATAAGAAACTCTGAATCATTTATACAGTTTGATCCCAGCAGCATTACTGAGCTGAACCAGGAAAAAAAACAAAAAAAACAACCATAGGTATTTGGAGGAGGCTGCAGAGAGACAAATAAAGCTCAAAAGCACTCGAGCAGAAACATTGGCCGGTGCTGAACATCCTTTTTCACTCAAAAACAACATTTCCCTCTCTCTGTCTGAGTTTTTTTTTAAATTGATTTCATCTCCTGAAACGCCCCCTCAGGATTTGGAGTGATGTCTTTATCTATGTTAGTCACTCATTTTCATGTATATATATATATTTTATCTAATAGCACAAACCCCAGATCAACACCAAACTTTAATGAGATCCTCCTAAGCCCCAAGGCCTATAAGTCTGCCAAATCTCACTGAAACACTGTCAAACGTTTTCGGAGATATTCTATTGACAGATGGAGACTAATTAAATGGATAGAAACATAACCTCCTTGCCTGAGGTAAATCTTAGATCTGGAAATGTGGGATTGTGCTCAAACACTCTGGATAATTCTCAGCGAGTTGAAGAGTTTACTCAGAAGAAAAATGATGAAATTCAAAAAGGGGATGATGGTTATTCTTTCCTATACGTCCCATCAGATCAAATAGTTCCATTATTCTCTCCAATGGTAAAAGTCTTGTCTTATGTTAAACTGAACTTAAAACATTGAAAACATGCACTCATGAGTGACTGTATGATCATTTGTGAAAAGGTGGAGGTAGCCATAAGTCTGGAACTAAAAGCAATATTTCTGCAGTATGGACTGTAAAGGAGGGATAGTGAGCCTGCGTTTGAAGCATTAAGCTCAGCATTTTGGCCAATGCTTATTTAAATGTTTTTATTTTACCAGAATTAAAATAGGAAAAACCTTCACACTTCCTTTTCAGAAGACCAATGCGTAGGAGAGCAATGTGTCTGTCAAAAACTTAAACTACCATACTGTCTAACTTGGAAACAAACATTTATTGGCAAGGTTTCGGTATACTTGACATTATTTGCCTGATGAAGGTCTGGCACAGAAAAGTTGCCAATAAATGTCTATTTTACCAGAAGTGACATGATCTGGACAGCTGCATGAATATGCATCTTGTAGCTGCACGCTAAAGTTTGCTCTGTATAAATCATGTGGTAGAAATACAGACCATCAACTCATGAGGAACTGTGTACTGAGCTATTAAACTGTGAGAAAAAAGGGCATTGTCCCATCCGGTTTCATACAATTTGGTTATTGCTTTTTAGACACAAGTGTAGCCTCCCCTGCTGGCCTTCACGATAAATGCAGGTTTAATTTACTTAATATTAACTTCACTTTTGAACACAGAGGCAACAAGTACTTATGTTCTACTGGTGACACATTTGCATATCCAAAAAATAAGTAAACCTTCTTTTGTACTTTGATTTTTTTTTCCCCCCAATGTTCCTTCCATCAGACTGAAATGAAAAAAACAACAAAAAAAACCCCCAGCCAGGATTGGTTTGCAATTAATATTCAAAAAAATCATTGAAAGTACAATTCCACTGAAACCTCTTTGGTCAGAGTATGAACAGTTGACTTCAGGGCGCAGGTGCAGAATGCCCAGGATGAGGACTAAAAGAGGCATTGCATCGTTTGTGCACCGCAGCATCCAGCTGCCTAATAAACTCTGATTATACTGATGCTTTAGTGTGTTTTGTGTACTTTTTTTCTTTTGTGCTGTCTTGTAAATGTTTGTTTGTATAGTGTTTTATGCTCTCAGTTCATAACAAACTCCCCTCCAGGCAAAAAAGTTTCGCTCATTCATACAAAAGGATTTCAACTCAGGGAGCCAGAAAAAGACAACCAACAATCTTCGCTCAGTTTTTGCAATTCAATTCAAGTCAGCATGATGTGGCTGCTGACACACACACTGATCAAATGCATGACGTTTGTGTCATCTTGGAGTTATTGACAGAAAGAATAAAATCATTTCTAAAATGCAGATTCAATAGAAACATTTTTTTCTGACAATCTGCTGATGAGTTTTTATTTGTTGCTTGTCCTCTCTGCCCCTCTGTGTCGCAAATTTACGCCCTCCATGACTACCAAGCCTTGAGCTAAATGTAAGCCTCTGTTGGTGATTTGTGCAGTGGAAAAATGATTTTCTGCTGCTGGTTTCTCTTTTCTGAGAGAAGCGGGGTGCAGAGGATTAAAGGCATCACAGTTTCAGCTGGAGTCTGCTTTCACTGCAGCCCTGGAGTCATTAACACAGAACAGAGCTATCACAGCAAACGACACCTTGCTCTTTCTTTTGACCTGTCTACAACATAACCAGGGCTTACATTGCACGACACGTGATGGACAACTCAAACATCCTCTTAAACTTACAATATCTCAAAATATAGCTTTTTTTTTTTAACATTCACATGTATCACTCATGAGGAATTTTTGACGTGACAAAGGCTGTTTCTTCAGTGTGCTATAACACGCATGACTTATTACAATAAGAAAGCACAGTAGTCTTACTGATGCTCTACTTTGTTTTCATAGCTCATAAAGAGACACCAGACAAAACTTATCAGTTTTGGAAACATTTAAAAATCTCTCACAGGTTCTTTAAAAAAACAATGCTCCACAATCTTTGAGAAAAAAACCCAATTATGACAGACAGCCGAAAGGTTGGTTCACATGGCAGGTATATGACATTGTTGGCCGATTTCCCAAACCTTAGAGACCTCACACGATGAAAATTGGGCCAAAACAATCCAACATGTTGAATATCCCTGATTTGAGATCGGAGCAGTCCTGACATCTTTCGGATCAGACCAGAGCAGTCTTAACACACCACACACGGCAGGATTATTTTATAAGATTATTTTATGATGATCGGGGCGTCTTTAAGATTAACAGAAGGGGAGAATCAGGGCCAACATCAGCCTAATTATCCTGCCGTGTGAACCAGCCTTAAAAAAAGGGTGTAGCTCATGTCTTCCCAGAAAACCATTAACAAAGTGAAATGTGAGCCAAACATCAAATATATGGTCCAAGCAACATATTATCACAAACATTTAGGGGAGATAAACACTCTATACACATTTATTGTCTGTTGTGTGTTTCCTGTTTCAACAAACTTCACACAGGGGAGAAATGTTTCACCCTTTAACCCATCATTAACCTTTGTCTCCCTTCCCCAGACACAATGACATGCACCAGTAAATATCGACCTCACCATTAAGCAGAGAGCGAAAGAGCGAGTTAGAGAGAGAGAGAGAGAGAGAGAGAGAGAGAGCACCCATGGTGGTTATCTGAACATCATGTCCTTTGTCTCTCTATGGGTCAATGATCAAGGTCACACAAAAGTCCTGTGACAGTTTTCTAGAAGAAACACTGAACATCCAGCTGCCACATCCAACGAAGCTTGAAGAGAAAACATGGAAGATTGGTTAGTGTGTGTGCATGTATGAACAAAGATTGTATTGATTAAACTCTTAACTGTGCTTAACTCTTTACTTTCCACTGAGCAGCTGTTCAGTCCCTGTGCAGAAAACAGAAATGAAGTCAACATTATGGTTTCTCCCCCATTGAGCATAAGATGCAGAAGACCACAAGAACTAACTTTTGGCTCCACTTCCTATTTTCAGATAGGGGTATATGTTTTCTTGCATTAATGCCAATCATAAGCTTTGCCACCATGTTTGGGAAGAGAGATGGTTCAACCCATTCAGTGAGACTGCACGTAAGCACAATGGTGGAGTTATTACAAGAGTCCAGTTGAAGGAGAACTAACAGACTTCCCAAATTACAAAAAAAAAGCTTTTATTTGGTCTATAATACTCCAATGAGATAAGAACCGAAACAACTGCGACTGCACTCAATTGGAACATTGAGAAAGGAGTAGAGGAGCCAGCATGCTGAGGGACAGAGTGTGTGGCCAAAGATAATCTTTGTTTTGGTCGTAGAGACATAGTGCTAAAGTGTGACTACTAACGGGCATCTACTATGAAAGTCACATCCCATGTATACCTTTATTAAAACAGATGAATTTCAAACATAATTAGGTCAGTGTTGGCTTAAAACAAGGTCATACTATGAGCATGACTTTGGATCACTGTGAGAGAAAAAACATTAGGCAAAACGATGGTCAGGGGTTTAACATGACAGTGTTGGGGCAAGGGAAGTAAATGACTCAGATCTGAGCCTAAATTGAAAAAGACATCATGTGTATAGAGTAACCCGCATATTAAAGTTCTACATTCTGGCGCTTGAGGGATAAATAACACTGAAAGGGTAATTAATTATTGAATTGATTTGAGCATTCATTTGAATGATTCATTAGGCTTTTTTTTTGCACAAACATGTTTTTCTTTTCTAAATATTGCCCCCATTGGATGCGTTTATAACAGCATTTCATGGAATCAAACCGTTAATGGCATCTTAAATCACTGCTGTTACTAACCTTGGCAGATCTGATAAGAATCAATACTCATCTCACAGATATGTTTGCTTTTCTCGTCGGCTAAAATGCTGTCCAGTAAAATACAAATCAGGCAAATAACAGTGCAGCACTGTGACTTGAGTTCATAATAAGTGATTTTTTTTATGTTGTGCTGTGTAATTGAAGTAATTTCATTCCTGTCAAGGGCCCTGCTTTTAGGGGAAGCCAGAGTTTGAGGAAGGTTAATCCTGACCATTATGCAGCTCAGAACACTTCTCCTATCTGCCACCGTCCAGGAGCTGAGAGGCTCTGAATGCTTTCTGTTTTTGTAATTACTGCCATGTGAAATGTGTCCAGAAGGAGCTAAAGAGTGGAGGATAAAAAAAAGTAACAAAGAACAGAGAGGCTAGAGGGGGGCCATGTTATCACACAGGGAGAGAAACATTGATCTTTGACTTCTTCTTCTCTTTACAAAATATAATCCCAACCAGAGCTGATACAGATCTCCCTCTGTGTGACTGTACATTGGGTGCATCTATTATGTCTCTATGGCGCTGGCTGAGTTTGTAAAACAGACATTTCTTCATAAATAGTCTATTTGGAGTCTTCATGGAATGGCTATGCGAAATGTTAATGATCACATTACTCACATAAATGACCCATGACCTTTTATACGTACCACAAAGCACATAGAGTAGAGTAAATCACAAACGTATGGATGGCATTTTATTGTCTCTCCACTTTTACGTAAATGAGTTCGGCTTTAGGCTGTGTGACACACTGATGCACTCTGTGACTAAGCATTGCGCACATAAAAAAAAATATGCACTGTCATTCTTCGGAGAGGCTTGACACTCACTGCATTACCTTTTTTAAATGCAGACTCGTGCTGCAGCTCCGTTTGCGATGTATTCAGGACTTTTTAAATGATGTGATTGTTAATGACACATTCTGTTGACATAAATCAGAAATAAGCTCCCAGTCCAATTATGTTGCCACACAAATACTCTGCACCTCATCCCATTTACTGCACTCGGTGTTATCAGCACAAGCTCGGGATCCCATTGTCGGATTTAAACTTCATTTGTTCCACCCGTGCATGAAAACAGTGTTCTTCAAAGTCTTACTGCCTTTTCAGAGGATGTCACATTACTTCCACGCATAATCACTTCTTTCCCGAGGACACTGTAATGAAAACTAGACAGGACTGTCACTAGCTGTTATGCCTTTGCTACATTGTGCTTGTACACGATCGGAGCCATTGAAGCTGTCTGGTTTAGGAGACGGGAGTGTTGGGATGTCAAATTTAAAGGTTGAAGGCCAAATCCCCTGTAATTTGTGCATCAAGATGAGATAAATGATTTGTGCATGCTTGTGGGATGATGTGTTGCCTCCTCCTGGGCTGTGTATTAATGTTCATCAATCTCTGACAGTTAGACTATCTCTGCACAAAATGGTTTAACAGTTACAATGCTATTTTAATATGCGATGGGAGATTAGCTCTTTAATGAGCAATGAAGTTAAAAGCCCCATTTGTCCTCTTAATTGGTGCCCAGCTGCTGCTGTCATTAAGGGACTTTTACAGAGCCTAGCTATTTTTGTGCAACATTGAATTGTTTAAATAAACATGCTAAAGCAGCAATATGTAGGATATCATCTGAATGAAATCCTAAAATGACATAACTTGATGCTCAGCTAAGGAAACATGCTATGCTGAAATGCTGTCTTCTTTCTCAACAATGCTGCAGCCAGTTTGTCCTCTATATATAGTATGTTTTGATTTCGGTCCTCAATGGTCTGTTTTGGTTTGACCAGATAAGGTAGGTGGTCTTAAGGCCCCCCCACATTGCCGTCTTGGACGCCCTTTGGTTGTTGCAACGATGGAAGCAGGCAAGCGAACTGGTTGAGATACAACTGATTCAACCCGACCTAAAAAGCACCTGAATTTTTCTAAAGAGCTCCACAACTGGAAACGTATTTAAACTAGGATAAATATTGAAGAGATTTAGGAGAGAGGTTAGATTGTGAATAGTTTTCCAGACTGATGCAGAGCTGGCTAAACACTGAAGCTTCAGTGTCAGCGACATGGCACACGGACTCTGGAAGGGGCGGGGGGAGACAGCTCTCTTCAATGTTTTGAATTTGGACTGCAGTACCCATTTTAAGCACTATGTCTCAGAATTACATACAGCTGCTTTAAAGAAAATATATATTCAAAACAATATGCATCATTTTATTGGAGAGCCCTGAGATTATTCAGCAGAGGAATATGAAAAAGAAAGGCAGATCTCCTCGACAGAGAGAGTGAAGTGAGAAGGATGTCAAACTTGAAACTTTAAAACTAATTCACAGGACAGACAGCGTGTCCTTGAAACAGATCTGCCTGTCTTTTATAGACAATAAGAATCATAGTCATTGTAATTCAGCAGAATGAAAACAAGCACGTCTCAAACCTATCAACTGTGTTGGACAGAATATATGCACTCATAACATATGTCCAGACATTGAAAGTTGGCCTCGAGGCATACCAACGAATAAACACCTTTGCAATGAGGCTCATGGAAAAATCCTCAAATAAGATAAATGAATACCACTGTATCAGTGACTGTCTACATCACTTCCAAGAGAAGCAATCTGACTCACTGCAGGAGGCCATAGAGCTCTCCAGAAAACACATGTAACAGGAGCTAATTCATGTCGACACCTGGGAGACACCTTAGAGCTCTCTTCCCCATTAAAAAAAGGCTTTTATTTGATTGGCTTCAATTCTCCTCCTGAAAATGATTAAAGAGAGAATTAGCTCTGAGTGTTCAGAGAAAACACATTGTATGAAAGTAATAAAGCCTGTAATGAGGATCATAAAAGGAGCAAGAGAAACCCCCTCTGATGAAGACTCAAAGTAGAGTTATCAGAAGCCTCGTGAAGTCAGAGAATATTGTGAAGCTATTGTGTTTTTTTTTTTGTTTATCTAAAATGTTCAACCTCCCTGAATATATTCACATTAAAAACATTTCATCCCCCTATTCTGATTATTACCTTAAAAATGGTTAGGGAGCTGCCTGTTAGATTGTTTAGTATTAACCTTCGTATTGAGTATTAGGGCTATGCTGGAGAAACACAAATTAAGATTTCAAGGTTAAATTCATAGTTTAGATTAAAGTTGTACTTTTATAAGAGAAAAACGGTTCATTTAGTCTTGCAATATCATAGAAGCAGCAGACCTCCTGAGATTAAACCTACAATATGTAGAATTTAATGACAATGTTGTAATATGTAAATTCATTCAAAATCAACTAAAACTATGTCATATTTTGTTGTTGTTGAGAACTTTAATTACCTCAAACATTTCCAACAGTTCTAAGTCAGAGAAATCCATAATTCTTTTGTTGTAATGGGACGGTCTTGTTGTGGTGGCCGCCACCAAAGACAGTGTTTATGGCCGTGGTGTTTAAACCAGACAGGGTGTTCACTTTAAAACAAGCATAAGAATGCCAATATAGACATAAAGTGCTGTGTTATATGTTCTGCCTGTAGGTGGCAACAAATGGCTGTATAGAGCAATATTAAGAGTTGTGAAGCGTCTCATGCAGAGGCATAGCGTTAGCCATTCAATAAACGAGTCATCGTCCACCACATTTTGCTCTTCGTCGTCTTTCGCCTTAAAGATATTACAGAGATATTACATTCTCTTAATTCTGTGAGACACAACAACGGTTGTTACCAGCTAGCCTCAACATCATCACTTGTGATTGAGAGCCCGCTGGCGGGCTCAATCTACATATTGGATCTTTCAATGAAGATATCTTTTCTACAGTTCATTTAACAGATGTTTTTTTATTTTTTTTTTATCCACAGGGACCAACATCTTTATACCAAATAATGTACACACAGTGAATACACGTTTGATCAGTGTTCTAAACACACTAATGTGTCCCATGTCAATGAGAAAAAAAATGAAAAAGTTAACAGTTTTAGCAAATCTATCAGAACAGCACCACTTGGTTTACGAACGTAAAATGTCATAGTAATGTCACCTTATTCACATTAAATTCCCATTAAATAGCTCTTATTAGCATGCTAGCTAATAGCATACTGGCTGCTTATTAGTAAATGGTGAATATTGTGACCTTCATTTAAAGTGTTTCTGATCAATGTAATATTACGTCAGTCTTGTGCATTTACTTCTCTATTCTCATAATATTAAGACTTAAATTGTAAAAATGTAACAGTTTATCATGATGACATTTGTTGCTGTTGGTGGAGAGTTGGTTTTCAAACACTGAAAGGAAGAGTAAACACATTCACAAGAGGCTTACAAAACCAGGAAGATAGAACAGCTTCAGGAAGACTTTATTGGATACGAAGTTCAAAGGTTTGGAGCAATGTGAGTGTGTGTGTTGTATTTTTGCATTGATCCCAACTAAAGGCCAACATTTTCAGAACTTTGAAAAAGCTAATATAATAGAGACCGTCTTGGCATTTGCCTGCATAAAAAAAAAACAACCTCATTACAGCCAGAAAAACATGCTGTAGGGGATCAGTCATCAATCAAGTGTGACTGTCTCCTACAAGTCAACAATTGAATATCTTCTGCTTTAGCCCACTGAGACAGAGGATGCCATCACAATCCTGTGAAAAATGATTTTCCACAAATGATTACTCACGTACCCTCCTGATCCAATCTAATAATTGCATCTGAAAATGAGCCGGTTCCAACACCTGCGGCGACGACACCTCCATTCATTTTAAATTAGCGGAAATTAATTTCTTCTGCGCATCCTTCCAATTTCTACAGCCTCTCTAATGCTTCTGGAAAAAAAAAAAAAAAAAACACAGCTGAACCAGGGGTGGGATCTGTTTCGGTCTTTGTTATAGTTAGCCTGTAACATGCATGTTTCCTTGACTTACAGAGAACCTTTCAGACAAATGAGCGCTTTCTATACTTGATTATTCACATTCATCCTTCAGCTCTTCAGCAGACACAGAATGGCCATGTAACAGGCAGATGTTGATTATGCCTTGGGAGCAGCCCTCTCCTTATCCAAAGGCATAATAGCAAAGTCATTGCCTTCATATTCAGCAGCAAGCCTTGTTAATGCAGCCCAGGCTAAAAAGAGACCTTCACAATGTTTCCACCATATCAGCAACAAAGATGTCAGTTTCTTTGGAATAGTGGAATACTTTATTCAGGATACAGAATAAAAGCTTTTCAGTCTTTATTCATACTTTTGGCAGAGCATGTTGGATCTTTGATTGGCAGGCGAGCGCATTGTAGCTGTTTTCCAGATCCATGCTTGTTCCTTTGTTAATTGAAGGTCAGGTACAAATTGCATTTTCAATATGTTGACCATCATTGTTGAGCTTTCCTTTTCTTTTTCTTTTTTTGGAAATACTTAATTAATCCCTGAGGGAAATTCTCGTTTACACTTGGTGCCTTACTCAAGGGCACTTTGGCATCACTCTGAAAGTCTCCTGGCACTTCTCCAGCAACCAGAACAACCTCCATATTTTGGTACACACCAGTACCATCCCCAACGGACCCTACAGACAGTACAGTTACTGCCACCCTACTGCCTTCATAATGCCTCTGCCATAAACTAATGGTAGGCATCATTGAGATGGCAGTGGCTCAGTGGTAGAGTGGGCCGTCTCTCAAAAAAGGGTTCAAATCCAAGCTCCTGAAACCCACATGCCGAAGTGTACTTGGGCAAGAAAAAAAAACTTCAAATCGATCAAATAGCTTGCATAGAAGCCTTTGCTGTCAGTGTGAAAGTGGGAATGTGTGTATAGTATAAATGTCTAGACTCTAAACCTGTGGTTCTCAACTGATAAAGCCTTTGGACCCATCATCTTCCTTTGTAAAAAAATGTGACCCAAATTTCAGATATTTTTCAAACAAACAGATTTGTTTGCTGAAAAAAAAAAAGTGTGCAGTTTGGACCTCAGTCTGTAAAAAAAAAAGTGTGTGACAGAAGACTTTATTACACGTTTTTTTTTTTTTTTTTACCAGGCACACATTTGCAACTTATTAAATATTGATCTGCGACACTCCTCTGGGTCCCAACCCACCATTTGAGAACCACTACTCTAAAAATGATTAAAATGAAAGCACTTATGAATCCATACATGTTTAGATTTGAGAAATTAACTTAACCTCTACAGGAGGATTTGCATGTTGCAGGCCTGCAGTAACTAATCATTTAGTAATAGTTAATTTCACTAACTGTTGCTCTCTCAACTAGTCCATATGCACAGGCCATAGATCTTCTTAGATCTTTTGCCTGTGGTATCCTCACCCTTCCCTCTTCAGTCTTGTGTTTTAATGGGATCTGCTTCTCTTTTACATAATTCATAAAAATTGCTGTTTTATATTTTTGTCTTGCACAGCTCGCATTACAGTTTTCCTTTCCAATTTTCTCCCCCTTTCATTTCAACACACCACATATCTTCAGTATGAACATACCATCTGCTTCTGAAGGTCACATAGAGCTTTGAGAGTTTATTTACATGCTGCTTACATGCGTATACATCACAGCAATATTTACATGTGACTGACTTCCATCCCTTGGTAACTATTTTTTTTGTGTGCTTTGTGTAACAAGTATGGCAGCTATTTTCATTAAAATGAGTTATTTGCAGTGACATATACTGAGTTGTACTTTAAAGTGACAGAGATTCAGCAACAGCAAGAGCCATGAATTATGGATTTATTCAGGTAACATGGAACATGTTAGCACCTTTCACAGACAGAGGCCACAAAGTGCTTCACAAACAAAGTTAAAAACATCACACGCAATATACAAAGCCAAGACAATACGAAAATCATAGCAGCCCTAAAAGATTCTAATTAAAAGCCTGGACAAATAGAAGTGTCTTCAGTTCGCTCTTGAAGGTGTCAACTGATTCAATTGAGCGCAGAGATGGCAGAAGTTCATTCAAGAGCCTCGGAGCAACAACCTGGAAAGACCGGTCACCTCTAGTGCGAAAAAGAGCTCAAGGGACCTTCATCAGATTCTGATCCATAGACCTCAGAGCTCGCACAGGAGTGTAAGGATGCTAATAAAGTCATTGAGACTTACCATGTTTAGATAAACTGCCTAGAGACACTCGTAATTTCTCCACTGCAACTGTTTGATATAATGACAAACCCTTTTTTAAACGTATTGCTTTTTGGAAGATAATGACTGGATCATGAAAGACGGGACATGATGGAAAACTGTCCATTGTGCCAGTAGGTGGGTGTAAGAGCTGTATCTCACATGTCAAATCAAGTTTATAAAGCACATTTACAACAGCTTCAGCTGACCAAAGTGTTTTCACGTGCTTTACTAATCATAATTTTAAAGGACTGTTATAAAACTACCTCTGGATTGTTTGTTGTCAGCTCTGGTTTCACATTGACGTTCTGAATCTATGACTGATGATATTTTAAACGTCTCCTGTTGTACCTGCCTTATAGAATCCTGTTTGTGAAACAGAGTGGAAGTGGTGGGTTAAGTGTGGAGGGACAATGATGTGTCTGAATAAAGCATTGTTTTGATCTAAAAGTCTGCCCTTAATGTTGCATAAGATTGCTCTCAGACTTGCGCAAACATTTCGGGTATAATTTTCCAGATTGTACATTCTTTCTAGCTATCCATAAACACTGCAGTCTGGAAGAAGATGAGTCATTTACTCAGACAAACAGACACAAAAAGTATTCTGTTTTATACTATAAATTCAGCAGATGCACATTCTTAAGCAAGAACAATCCTCCTTCAAACAACAGAATTTGTTTTTCTCACTTACGCCTACCTTCCTTAACCGCACTATTTGTTCTGGCTCTCACTCCTTTTCCAATTTCATCTCTTTTTCTCACTAGTCTGCCGCCCACCGCTCCTTCCCTCCCACCCTCTCCGCCTGCGTTCTCTTCTCCACTGTCAGTGTGTGACAGATCGATGCTGTATCCTTTCGGCTTCCCTTTGCAACTGTATTCTCCTGGTAATTGAGCTCAGCTGGTATCCCAGGGGGCCACTGATTTTCACAGAGGCTTCTAGGAGCTCACTCCCACCTCTGCCAACATGATCATCACTTGCTCCCTCCATCCCACCTCTTTTCTTCCGCCATCTTTTTCCCCACTCACTGCTCCCACCTGTAAAACCTCTGAGACCAATATTCCGAGGAAGTAATTGGTTTTGATTTCCACCAGCAATGTCATCTCTCCCACTGTAGGCTGCCTGCTGAGCTTGGCCATGTTGCCATCACCAACAAACACATTTTTCCCCTTTACAAATTCTAAGTTTGGGACTTCAAAGAATGAGGGAAAAGAAGAGAGATTGAAAAACAGCATCTACAAATTTTCTGCAGTTATTTCATCAGTATTGGACCCAAAAATAAGCTTTATATTGCAAATAGATGACCATTTATAGTGAATCTGGGAGCTAGATCCTCCATAAACAATGACATCAAGATGACAGAGAGAAATATCGATAAATTGGTGTTTGGTTTGTTCCTACACCTCACAAAGTATTCTTCTTCACTGTTAAACTTATGTTCTCTCTTTCAGCTTATATTGATTACCTTCTGAAATTGGAATTGGCTGTAATGGATGTGGTGTCAACAATCTTTTAAGAGTCTTTCAAAGCGTATAGATTTGTGGCTTGTGAAGAATGTGAAGGATGATATGGAACGTACAAATGCATGAAGGTGGACTGAACGCAACTCAGAGACTGGCTGTTAAAACTTTTACACCATGGAATGTATACGTAATTCATTCAGCAAATGTGGTAGCACTCGTTGGAGTTTTGACTGCCTCTTTGAAGCCATGGATATGTACCAAATTAAAGGCTGCATCCCTTGGGGAGCGCATTTTGAAGGCTGATTACATCACAGTGGTGCATGCTGTCCCATTTCCAAGGTTCCTTCAAATGCAGCAGCAGACAAAACAGCCAACAAAGGATCCATCTGGTGCATCCTTCGTGGCCCAACATGGCCCACGATCCACTGCATGCCATTTTCTTGAATTGTTTTGTCAACCTTTCTATAATCATAGTGTGATGTTACATGAGTGAAATGGCAGACATCACACAATTAGAATGAGATTCTATAAGAAAGAAACATGAAACAAATGAAATAGAAGCACATCTTTTTTAAACATTTCAGATGTCTTGCAATAATAGACAGCTCCTGAAAATGCCAGGATGATGATTGGTGAAGGGTAGGGACAGTAGGTGATGCAAACAGGGAATCTGAGCAGTCCCACATGCTTTGATGGCTGGGTCCTTCATAGGCTGCTTTCACCCACTACACTCCATGACACTGGAACAGTCTGGAGGATCTGAGAGGAAGATATCAAAGCTATAATGGTCTCAATATGTAGCAGATTGGTCAGCCGCATGGCAGTTAAGCTAGTTAAGAGCTTTTCACAGACACTTTTTGTTCAGCCATATCCCAGGTAATGATGCACAGAAAGCTCTATTTTGTGTTTGATAATTATGTGAAGAATCCCCAAAAGGTACCCACGACACAAAAACACCCGAGAAGTAAAGCTCAGGGACTGAATCAGCTAAAGTGACACCTGGCTGGAAAACCATCAGCATCCCCCTTTTACATAACTTGACCAAACTCCAAATTGTGAATACATGTATATGTAAGCTTTATTTCTCAGTGCTGGAGGATGAGGTTTGGCTTATACAAAGCCACTGCAGATAGGACAAGGAGAGTGCATACATAATATTGCTGAATAATGTTGAACCTTCACATACTCTGAGCTGTGCTCTGTCTTCTCTCAGGGTGAACTCTGGGAACTATGTCTGTGAAGGTGTTAATAAGATCAGCAGAATGAGGTTCTGCTTTCTGCATTCATTTCACAGGGTGAAAAATAGCCCTCCCCTGCGCCTGTTAATTAAATGTTTGTGTCAACAACTAATACATTGGGAGGCTCATGAACTTTTTTTTGTGGAATCTTGGCCATTTTTAGTGTGCTTTGGTTCACTGTAAAAGTCACAATAGACATGTGGACACGTGTGGATAAAATAAAAAACTGCAAAATCAAAATGCTTCCCAAATGCTTTCTAGGGATCTTACATACACACACACACATTAGGCAAGACATAATTTCTCCTTTCCTATTAACTATATTGCATCCATACTGATGTCACTTGAATAAATTTATGGGCATGCAAAAGATGGAGCATGAAATTGGAAAATAGAAAATGTTGGTGGAAATGATTTATATACCAGAGGATGATTAAAAAAAAAAAAAAAAAGTTGAATCATTAACGTACTTTTAAAGCTCACTTGGTGATTTGGGTAGTTTGTTGGTTTGTTTGGTAGGACTACTAAAAGGAGGTTTTGCCTCAGACAGGAATGATGTATACATTTACATACAGCTGCATACACAATAGTGTATTTTCTATTCATGACTCTCCTTTGTAGCAACTGTTTTTATTACATGTGCCAACTTCAGTGTATCTTGGACACTTAAATCAAGGTTTTTTTTCTGATTTTGGCAATATGCAAATGAAAACTAAAGATCCAAGCTGATGAAAAATGGCTTTTAAAAATAAGGAATATTATATTAAGTAGTGCAAGCTGGAATACATTGCAGACCGTTGACTGCCTATCTTCAAAGCAATTTTTAATTTTAGAAGGTAATAACTTTACCAGAAGCTGTCTGGATGGATGCTTTAGATGTTTCCAGATCTCCTCAGATATTGGGGAGTTACAGAACTTGTATCACATGAAAGTAAGCCCGTATGGAACAATTCAGACAGAACACAAGATTTATCCATGTCATGCATCTAAAATTTGAAACTCTGTCATTGTTGTAGATGAGGTTCAGTCATGAGATGAACCTCAAATTGATCCAAGCAGCAAGCTCTAGTGTGGAAAAAATAAGCTAATGCAGAAGTTAAAACACTGCAGTTACATGGACATTTAAGACTAGCGCTCAAAGACCAAAAAGTCCCACAGACACCCCATATGAAAATGTCTGAAATCAACATGTTTTGGGCCTGGTTCACAAACTGACCCATTTTGATGTCAAAAAAGGATACAAGTTAAGCATAATTAGGGCCATTGTAGTGGATTGTCTGGAGGCTTAAAGCCCACCTCAGTTGCAGCTCTTGGTTTATTTTCAGGTTGACTGAAAGTTTGGTGGACTCAGCATTTCCAATATGGGAACCACCATGGTTTTCCCATCAGAAACCAATGGGGGAAGCTACTCAGACTTTTCAATATACAGTCTTCCTTCTGTGGTTTGAGCCTAACACTCTGGAGAACACATATTTGAGTCACACAGATAATAATGCAATTGTAAAATGAATATGCAATTAAGGTAAAACTAAAATGTGCACATTTTAAAAAACATTTTCCATAGTACGTCAGACTCCTGTTATTAACCAGAGTAATGTCTTACTTAACATATAAACAGATACCATTCTCAAGAGGCGTTTTCATCGGGAGGAGAATTAGAAGGGTAGAAAAATACATGAATGATGTTGGCTTAATTTTTAAACACCAAAAGTTGCCATTTGGCTAATAAACGTGATCTTGATAGCCAAACAGAAAAAAAATAGTAGCATCTCTATGCACTTCCAGTTTAGGCAAATGTGACATTTACCATTTGTCAACATTATAGTGTTGTTGACATGAGGCCTTGAAGTTATGATGAGTCAGGAGTCTGCCTTCAAACTAACTGAATCACATTCCTGAGAATGAAGTCATTCCTACAATTCAGTGACCATTAAGTGACAGCACACTGTGGTACTTTTGACACTCATAAAACAGACTGATACATATATAATATTTAAGGAGAGCTTTGTGAGGTTCACGACTGTAGTTCCAAAGGTTTCTTTAATGCATTCATTTCAACTAACTCATAGTACTGGACTGTGCTCATGCAGTAAGTGTCAGTGTAAAAACTAACTTAAATACCTTTGATTGACATCTTAAGAGTACCGTTGTCAGCTCTGCTCAAAACAGTATTATTAATACTGTCATCAAGATGATATGATCTCTCATTGAGAGTCAAGAGCAAAAAGCACTTGATGACCAGAGGAGGTCAGTGTTTGAAAACAGCTGCATGCCAAGAAACATTTGTGCACCACTCTAAACATTGAAATCACT
This sequence comes from Symphodus melops, assembly GCF_947650265.1. Lineage (NCBI taxonomy): Eukaryota > Metazoa > Chordata > Actinopteri > Labriformes > Labridae > Symphodus > Symphodus melops. The sequence goes on from NC_136693.1 coordinate 3,884,385, forward strand.
TAGTAAAAATGTATAAATGTATACAAAATCTAGCTGTCCATTATGATAGAAATGTGGAGGAAGCTAAATATTTGCAGCATTCTTGTGCTATACACATTTCACTTCTAGTACAATAAAATGTATCAGGTTTTATTTTGATTGTAAAAGTCATGTTTATTATTTTAGGTTCCTTTATGGGGCTTTGGGAGAGAGACGTGGCAACCCACAAATATCCTTAGTTATAATAAATGGTTCCTCGAGCTCACATTGTTCGGTAGAATACAACTAATACACTTTTTTAACCCTTTCCCCCTCACGGCCCTGCATCAGGGATCCGTGTGTTTTGAAATCCTTAAGTTTCCTAAAGAAGTATAAATGAGTTACACATTTCCAGGAAAGCTATCAATGTTGTGTGAGCACAGATTGTTTGTTGTATTATCTTTCAGAACTGACCATCAGGTAATAACATTGTTGCTGCTGTCAAGTGTTTTTTTTGTTTCAACTCTCCTGACCAAAGTGGGTTCACAACTTCATTCCCTGAAAAAAAAATCAAACTGAAGAGAACCTCTGTCAGAGCACGTTTTCTGTAATAGTCTGACAGACTGAAGGTACTTTTAGGTGGATGTCTCTTCATGTGATTCTGTTCTTCCACTAAACTTACACGAGATAGGAGGTCTGTTTGTCTATTTTATGGGGGCATGTGGAATCAAACACTTTGTCAGCCTTATTTTCTTCTAAGCATGGCATCATTTAAGCCATTTTTGAGTACAGTTTGTTTCACTGCTCTGTTTTCAGTGTGCAGCAATTAGAAGCTAGTCTTTAAACCCTACATACCTTCTCCACTACTTGACTTTGATGGACTGTCGGCGAGCCTCACTGCATGCTTCAGCAGATTCTAACGCACATTTAGTGTCATTTAATTAGATGGAGTTGTATAATACATATAAGTGCTTGTCATCTTAATACTGTGTAGGCTGGAGAGGCTTATAAGGGCTTGGAAAGGTAGGAATGACTTCTTTAAACCTCATCATGTTGAGAGTCGTTACTGAGCAATTTAGCAACAGATGCTTTTAATGTGCTGGGTTTGTCTGGGTGTATGATACACAGCAGACTATGGCGAAGTGTCTGCAACGTAAAAGAGGGATTATGGTTTCTACTTGTAGTTCGTCTATTTCAATCTTTTTTTGTGGGTACCTTGCCAAAGAAAGCAATTAAATTGGCAATTTGTGACTGAGGCAGTGGGCTGTACAAAAACTAATTATGAGTTTCCCCAACTGAGAAGATTAAGTTGTATTTTGATGCTAAAATCCACTGTGATGACTACACTTAATATTTTGCAAATATGGTACCTGACCTCTTTATACTACCCTTTGCAGATATGTTGCTGAAATGTTCATAGAGGACATCACAGTAAGTTTCCAATATGAAGGGAATCAACCTGGTATATAAACATCTTCTAATCTTGAAGGAAAGCATGAAAATTAAAACATTCCCAAAAAGTGAATCCTTGGACTTGGAACCACCTGAAGTGGACAAGCTGAAAATAAAATCAAGTGTCATGTACTGTAGGCAAACCCTTTTGTCCCCAATTGCACATGACTGGAAACCAAATATCTAACATCAAAGCGAGCTTTTCTCACATTCTGCCTGTCACCGCTCCCCCCCCCCCCCCCCCCCCGCTGTCACATTTCCTCGTCTCCCAACCCAATCATTCTCCACCTGTCCACCAGATGCCTGCAGACTTTTCCTGTGCACGAGGCCCTTTACTCTCATCATCAATTAAACTCGAAATTTAGTCTGATTTTACCACCATCACTGCCACCACTACTGCTTCTTCTTCTGAAGTGTTTTAATGCATTTCATACTGCTGTTTAAGGTTTTAATATGTTTTGATAATTTGATTATTTTCAATACTAGACGCTTTAAAACAGTTATCTTCACCCTGATGTCTCATGTGTGAAATCGTCAATTTAAGACGTAAAAAAAAATAATTTGTTAACTGAAATCCAGCCAACATTACAATGGGCACAAGTGATGTAATATAAGGTCTGGCCCCTGTGAGTCTTTACTTCATATGGATGGACATCTTGTTAAGAAATGAAGCACGTCGAACAAAATGAGAACGGAAGATTTAATGTCAACTGCTGAGGTGATGAACGGCTGCTTTTTATACATTAACTTGTCTGAACGTTGTGGTTTGTCTGACTGACAACACTGCTGTGACTCTATTTTTGGATTGATTGAAAACAGTTTGTTACATGACTCAGCTCACACTTATTCAGAGCTAATGAGCTCTGATACGGGTATCAGATGTGTGTTTGTTGATTGTACCAAACGTGTCACACTGCCACATCCAGCTAAGGTTTGATAACTCAAATTCTACTAAGCTGGAGGTTGATTTAAGCAGGATTTGACAGGCGATGATAGTCCTTAGTCATTTGCACTTTAAGCATATCACACTATGTTCAGATAAATCTGGAAGTCATCTGGAAATATGTTGACAGCTTTCAAACTGTGATTATTCTTTACTTATTGAATTGGAAGTAGCCTGTAAATAACTTTAACATGTCTTTTCCTTTTCTACGTCAATGTTTGGTTTTAATAATCTGTGATATTGTTATTTTATTCTTTTATCCTATGTAAGGTGACCTTGGGTGACTTGAAAGGTGCTCTCTAACAAATAAAGTGTTTTATTATTATTAATAACTGGCACTTAAATCATTATTTTTATTGGGCAAATTCACAACAAGTGTTATCATGGAATGCTTTAAAAAGAACATATTGGATAATGTGCAGGAAGAATTTCTCCTTAGCATTCATCGCAGCACACTTTGGTACAAACATTTTAAATGTAGCCTTTGTGTGGAGTCTTAGGTCTTAGCGCATATGTATTGTGATATGATATGATTTTTGTATGACTGTGTATGTATTCTTGAACTGCCCCAGGACTGCAGATGGAAATTGGCAAACAGCTATAATGTGGTATGAAGCATCTTTTCTCTGTAAGATTAATGTTATTTTTGTTCCCTGATATGGTATGGTCCTTGACAATTAAATCAATAAAGTGAAACTAAAACTAAACTTCCTTGCTGCTGAGGTAGAGGTCAGAGGTCATGGATGACAATCCGATGGTGGAAGCTGAATGTAAGTAATAGCAATGATGTTCTTGAAAACTACATAACCGAAACAACATTGGCAAGTAAGGGCTCTTTTTTTTTTTTTTTTTATACTTTTTAGCAGCATTTTAAGTCAGATTTATGTTTGGGTCATAACTTCCCAAGCCTCTACCCCATTTGTTACGTTTACTTTAACATATAATCTTAGTATAAAGCCCCAGGAGGTGTGATAATGATTTGTGGTTGTTTCAGAAACACATCTTTATGTTGTATTAATGCATCACTGGTTCAGCATTATACCAATCTAATTAACACAGAGAAAAAAAGGATGAGGTTTGGCCAATGCCCATGTGTGCAAGTAAACATAGACTTGTATTTCTCCACGTTGCTAAGGAGTAATATTGAACATGATGTTCACTCTAATTCTAAGAAAAAAAACACATATTATCCCTGTAATGTAATGAGTGACCTTGTAAAGAACAGATTTGGCTTTGAATGTGTACAACATGATTACTATTAATCTAACTGTCAATCAACGATATATGCAACAGCTTTATCTTCTGTGAATGCACACTAGACACACACACACACACACACACACACACACACACACCTACACATGCACACACACACACACACACTCACACATTTTCACACACCATAATTGTATGACATGGAAATTTGTAAAGGTCAGAAACTAGGGGAGCAGTTTTATCAGTCCAAAGCTGTATTATCACATATTCTATTAGTCGCCTTTCATGGCATTTTGCTATCTTCCCCAAATAATTTTTCCAATTACATTCCATATCGATTAACACCACAAAAGGAAGAAGTGAACAGACATTTTAAACACAAAGGACTGTATCCTCTGGCCATCATGCATCGTAACTTAAAATTGTGGAACAACCATTAGGACGTATTGTGTTGCTAAGTAACTAGTGGACGTCGCTACATGGGGCCTTGTTTTTAGCCTTGACACTAGTCGGAACCGACACTTCTGACATGGACGGATGCCTGTTACCAACAGCTAAGTGAGCGTTCATGTGGACACTATTGTGCTCATGAACGATGAAATAGTAGCTGGACTTAAAACCAGGACGGTAAGGTTTATGTGTAGTTTGAAATAAACGACGAGCATTGTGACCGTGTGGTTGTGCACTTTTGGTTAACTTACTGTCTTTAATGCTCTCCATATACCAAGAGGGATGGACTCAAACTATTACAGCAGCATTGTTTTTTTTTTTTTTTTAATTACAGACAGTAAGTACTTCACATTATAGAGCAATTCCATTGAAATAGAATTGCTTTGCTGCCTCAATACTAACTCTGGTGTTCTGTGAACCTTGAGGGACAGTAAATGTTCAGAGCAACACACACAAGAGCCAGAACACATGTATACAGAGCTTTTCCCATGTAACCGCAAAACTGAAAAGTCCCATCGCGCCAGGCTGATGATCCCTGTCAGGTGTGCTCAGCGTCTCATTTCAACCAGCTAAACTTGCTCTCTTGACCAGGCTCGAATCAGCCAACCAGAGCTGGGATAGAGTGACCTACTATGCCCTAGAAATGCACTTTTGTGATGGCAGGCACTGAAGGAGTAATTGAATGTCACTATAGTTGACAGCCTATGTGACAACCTGGAAAAGCACCTGCTGGTAAGACATGTCTTGAAATGAGGATTTCTTGGAGTGAAAGGAGCACAGAGTGCTCGGAATGAATCACACACAATCCCTGTCAGGTTGTGGTATTACGTGTGGTAAAACCCATGTCAAAATGAAAGCCTGCGTTTATTTCCAGGACTGACAACAAATTGTAAATCCAACCATGAAATGGATGACGACCAAGAAGTCATCATCAATCCATACTGTTAATTATTACATGCAATTATTACAACATTTCACTTTTACTTTGCGTCATACAAATCAACATCTATCAACATCCCTTTATAAGTTGACACTGAGAAAGTGCTTGCTTGAAGAGCAGGTTTAATAAGTGGATACTCCTGGTTAATTGAAGCCGATGGATTAATGAGTGAAGGCTTGAAATGAGTTGTGGGTGCAGTGTGAAACAAAAATTCTGACACATCGCCCCTGAGCATAAAGGTCATCTGTTATCATGTATGACCTGATTCACACGATAAAAATCAGAGAAATCTTAAGCTGATTCTTCCCTTTTAACAATCTGTAATAGAATCTGGTAAGGGTTCTTGTTACAGATGTTTGGCCAAGATTAACATTTGATGTCTTCAGTGATAGTTGGATGTGTGAATAACTCCATTTAAACAAGTCTTAAATGTTGTGAAACGGCTCGTAGGACTTATCAGATAATTTTATGGTCATTTTAGAAAACAAGCACAATTTTCAAAGTAGCATGCCCACCCGCTCCTCTCTGTGCTGCGTCCAAGGCATCGCCCCTCACTTTCATGTGCAAGCGCTGTTGCTCCAGAAGTGGCCCTCAGCTCATCCTTTGCACCATGTCATCTCATGTCTCATTGACAGGTAAGCAAACACTAAACTTACGCATAATACTGTAGAAAAACTAGTGTACTGCTCACAAAGACAACAAAAAAATCTTTTTTTTTATCAATGGTGCGCTTTGTGTGTGGAATTCTCGGGCACGCAAGGGGTAGAGAATGAGCAGGGAGGTGTGATTCGTTCATCAGATTGTTACCTCGTGGCAGACATTGGTCAAAGGTTTTACAGGCTTACGTTTCTTACAAGTTTCTGTGTTACTTTTTCAGAGCACAAAAATTATGAATTCCTGTTAGAACCTGAAAAATCTTAAAAAGTGCATCCGGGGAAAACGGTCAACCTTCTCTTTAATACGAGTTATTTGATTTCAGTTGCCCTATATTAGATGATGTTTTCATGTCTGTGTCTTAAAAGGTAAATGTGTGCTACAATAGCTCTCTCTGGAACATACAACTATCTATACACTGCCATTTTTTGGTAATGTTTTTGAGATCATGTAGTCTGTGCATCGATTAAAAAGAAATATAGCTGCAAAGTTTCTCTTTATGTGCACGATGCAACCAGACTGTTTGGATATAAAAAGTATGCGAGGGCATGGTACAAAGGATTTATCGTATAAAGTCAAACGCAAGCATGCAAATGAATTCCTTTACAAATGATATATGTTTATATTTAGCTCTTGGTTGTTGATGGCAAGACATCTTTCTGCTGCAGCTTCATGAGCAATCAATAAGTGACAACACTGAATGCATCATGCTTAATCACTCGTGGGGTTTTCTTGAGCTCTCCTCACCTGCTCTGACATGCTCGTCCTGTGTGTCTGGACGGTTATTGCCTTGCTCTGTCAACACACCAGAGGCCTTAAATAAACAAGCATGGGAGGGACCGTAATCAATACAGAGTCGGGTATGTACTGCTGGTTCAGCGACACCTTTAAGTCAAAGGCCATTTCACTTTGATCGATATCTGTGGGGATCGCTTACGGCAAGAACACAAGTACTAACAGGGAGACGAGGGGAGACAATCTAAACAACACATGCTTTAGACATGAGCTCAGGCTATGAGCAAACTACACATAAGGTCCATATTGTTTCACCAAAAGCACATAAATCATTCTCATGAACCGTTCTAATTATTTTTGACTACTTTAAGCCTTTATTTAGAGATTGGAGAGAAATGATTTTGAGCCAGCGTCTAAACTTTCATTCTAAACTTTGTTAATAATTGAATTTATAATTAATCATTTTTAATTAAGTTTAAAGATGGCTCGTTAGAGAAGAGTTGCTTAGATAATATGGGGCAGGTGTGTAATGAGAACAGGTGCTGCTAATTCACGGACCAGGAGACACAAGCGCGCAATTATAAATACAGGAGATGTTGGACTCAAAAATAAACCTGGAAAATAATGTGCAAAACACACTAATTGTTACACTTCGTCACCGATTCTAACATAATTACAGACCATGAATAAACTATGCTATTTAACAGACCATGGACCAGGATCATCATTTAACATGTCCCACATTTCCACATCTAAGTCCTCATCTCATGCTCATAGCCGTGCATGAACATAGAAGTGTTGAGTGGCCCTTGAGCGTAAAACGAAGCAGCAATGATGGATGCCCAGCCCACTCATTCGCAGTCGAGGCACGAGCAGCAATTAAATAGTCTAAAGTGGGGAAGTCAAGGTGATGCAATGGTGGTAAGAGAGCCAGTCAGCCGGCAGTGTTTTGTAGTCCTCTTGAACAGAATGTGATGAGTGTGTTCTTGGCCTGGTTCAAAGAAGACCATCAGAAGACCCTCTGAAAGATGCTGACATACAGTGTGCAGCATAAACATCATGCCCCCATACTTAATAAAGGAAAAAAAACAAAAAACTGAAGACTTTATCTGATGAAACTCACAGGAAATAGTTGAGAGTATGTGGGACGAAACTCTTTTGAAGTTTATGAGTGCTTAAACTCTCTTGTCACTGACTTGTACAGAAGGGAGTCCGGGCTGCTCGATGTATATTCATGATTCAAAATCCCTCTTCAATTATAGCGCTGATCTTTATCAGCCAAGGCGTTTCTTGGTGCTTGGTTCTTTTGAGGACTTCAAACAGACTGCTGGCTCGTACACAAACTTCCCTGCTTGTAAAGACTTCATAAAAAGTCTTTTGATTTTAGAGCAGGACCTCCTTCCTCTGTTTTCTTTTTTTTTTTGTTTTTACAATAAACAGCCAGCTGATTGCTTAAATGTTGCTTTAGCACAGAGGGAGTGGACGCAGCCCCCTTGATTTTGCAGCGTCATGCTGCGGGGGCAGTAAATAGCCGCACTAATGGACAACACTTAACACTGTTGGAAGCATTCAGTGTCAACAAGGCCAGGATGTGTTCGGGAGGGAGGAATGTTCTACATGACACTGAATCAAAAACAACTAGGCTACTGTTTAAAGACGTGGTATGAAATCGCTCCTTTTCTTTGTGTTTCTGTCTGTCTTTGTGCTGCACTGCTGGTTCCCAATACATGAAAAAGCCGACCTCTGATTGGACAGAAGCTATACATTATACATTATACAGTATTTTGCTCTGTCCCAATTCAGGGCCAGCGTACACTGCAGAAGCTGAACTGACAGAACTTCCTGTTTGAGTCACCAGCTGCACCCACCCTTACCCTTTGATATAAAGCCTCCTTTATTATTTGACAGATGATTAAAAAATTTGAAGCTGACTTCAATTTTTTACAATTAATATCGCTAGCTTTATGAAAAAGTTGTTGTAGTAGTTCGATTACTTACATTTAAAAAATGTCTTGAGGCTGCCAGCAAGTTTGAACATGGGTGCAATGAATGTTGGGATAAGTACGCACAGGATGGATCCCTTAAGGCCCACGAAGCGTTGGGATCTTTGTCAGCTACATTTGATGCAGTCTTTAAAAAAATAGGACATGCGGCTGTGACCTAACTGGTCTTGAATTGCGCCCTTCAAAGGATGCAGCCCCTAAATTGAGACTGAATTGTTCGGTTTAATACAGAGACATATAATGTCAACATTTCAGGATCTATTTCACTGATTGTATGACAGGTGTTAGCCTAGTCTCAGAGATGTTGTTGTTTTTTTCTTCTTCAGAATGATCCCCTCTGTTTTACTAAGTGATCCCACAGGGCAGAAACGTCTTCCGAGGTTCAGCCAAAGTTTGTCTGAGCCTTCCAAGTAACAGCCTCACCTCCCTCCTTTTGTAAGTATCCTTCCACCACAGCTCAGTTAGAGAACACTGTATGTGCAAACACAGAGCAGATGTGATACTCAAAAGAGCGTGACCTTCAGAGATCCCTGATGCCTCATCTCAGATTCATTTGTGTAGGTGTTTATACAATTGAAAAACCTTCCCCCCAGTCACTTGCATTCAAATGATTTTGGAATGGTTTCTCTTTGCAGCCTGTGTAGATGGGAGGAATAAAGCGGATCACACTTGAAATGCTGTCATTGTACAGTACTTTTTTTTTCCTTATTAAGCTGTCAGGCTAACACCAATGATTAATTTAAACCTTGCTTTTGACAGGAGTCAGCCTTGTTAAGGTCATGTTTTGTGTTTTCATTCATTCAGTTCATAGTTTTGTTTTGTGTTACTTACCCTTGTGTCTGTGTTTCAGGTCTTCCTCTCGTCTCCTCCTTGTGTGTCCAACCCCGCCCCTGATTACCCACACCTGTGTCTCGTTGCTCCCTGATTGCTGTGCTATTTAAACCCTGTGTTTCCTCCCTCATGTTGCCAGTTCGTAGTGTTTTCCCTCGTGTTACCTCGTCCTAGCGTTCCGTCTTCTTGATCTTGTGTTTGACTCCTGCCTGCCTGCCTTCTGTTATCGACCTTCGCCTGCTCCTCTGGTTTTGTTTGCCTATTTGACTCCCCGTGTACTGAACCTGCCTACAATAAAGGACTGATTATTGAACTCTCCTCCTGGGTCTGCATTTGCCTCCACACCTCACCTGGCCTCATGTCAGCTTCTGTGGTCCTTTTTTTCCCCAACACCTTACAATTGGTTTTGCTTGCATTTATAATACGTTCTGCATTTCTTCTGATCTTTACAAAAAGGATGAGCTGTAATACAATATAACATACATGTTCTATACCATATGATACAGCACTATTTGATACACTTTAAAAATGTGTCTTTTACTCAAAGTACTGAAGGCATTCAGTTGCTTCCGCAGTAGTATAAATAAATAGAAACAATAGAAATTGAGGCAATCCACATGGAGCTCATCATAAGTTCAAGCAGGACTGCTTAAAATCTCTCAAACATTTATTCATTCTTTACATTCAGCTTAGTCTCTCCCTCTCTACAACTCTTCCACCATCTCCCTGCTATGTTGATCAGCTGGTGTGGGCCATTGACTCTTACAGTAACAATTCAACCTGATTCTGCCAAAACCTCTCTGAACCAATCATCCTTTCAAATTTGAAAAACTGTTCACTTGCTTCCATTTCAGCGTGATCGCTGCGACCCTCCTCCGCCATTCCAGCTCAGTTCAGGGTTCAGATACAGCCTCAGAAACCTACTCCTCATCACAGCCTGCTCTCTTCTAACAGTGTCTTGACTCCACTGGGGGCGGGGGGGGTTCCTATCCTGTGTCAAACACTTAATCTAATCAGCTAATCTATTTCCTACATTGTTAAATAAATCATTGTTCATTCTTAATGAAGTCTCTCCTGATTGAAATGTAAACAGAATCACATAACAGTAGTACCACAACACATTAATGCCCATTACCCATACATTATGATCCAAGGTTTGCATAAAATACGACTTACGATAAACGGTTAGAAAAAACAGATCATATAAGAACAATATATCTAATTTTAATTTATCTAAAGCCCAAGACGTCTGCTACAAATCTAATCACCATAATTACAATTTCCGATATTTTCTACCTCAACACAAACTGTACAAACACTCAAGCTACTTTGAAGGACAACTTGCTAACCACCTTCTCACCGACTGCTGCTGAGGCTCATTGTGACAGACTGCTAGCTGTGGTTATGATTAAAGCAATGGTATGACAAAGCTTCAGCCATAACTGTCACTGTGAATGTGGCTGTAGCAATGCACTGTGGTTGTTATGATTATTGCTGTGACACATTTATAATGGGGTTCACATTACATGCTGGGGTCATATGTATGCAGTGAACTGTATGGTTGAGCCGCATTAATGCTACAGCAGCGCTTAGCGTCTTTTGTGTTGGACGAGATTTGTCATTGGAAGACTGCACGCTTAAATACTGCGTTGCCTAATGATGCGGTTTAATTCAAAGGAGCAGTGAAAACGTATTTACTGAACTACACTGCTTTTTTTTTTATGAATTCCTCCATACAGTCCTAGTCCAGGGAGAAATATTTCCACACCTAAACACCAAATCCAGGCCAAGCTGCTATACAGCCAGTAATATACTGTCAGAGCGCAGCCTTTTTAGAGCGATAATAATGCATTGTGTGAAGTGTCATTTTACCCTAGAATTTGCAGAGTGTTTAACTATCAGTGTGTAATAAGTGGACTGGAACAACACACTTCATGTATCATTCCGAGAGAATGCAAAACTAGTTTGAACATCCTTTCTAGAGCATTGAAGGGAAAAAAGAAAACACTGATGACCCAATTTAAAAAAAAAAAAAAAATCATCCCATATAAAAAATCCAGTGTTAATACGCAAAGAACAGAGAACACAACAACACCCATCCATCCATTATCTCAACCGCTTTTCACATTCAGCTCATGGGCGGCGGGAGCCAATCCCAGCTGTCATTGGGCGAGAGGCACCCTGGACTGTTTGCCACTTGTAAATCACAGAGCTGACATATAGAGACACACTCATATTCACATTTACGGGCATTTTTATTACACTCACCCACTAACCTAACATGCATGCAATTGTGGAAGGAAGCCGGAGTAATCGGAGAGAACCTACGCATGCACAAGGAGAACATGCAGAAAGGCCCTGTCAAATGGGGATTTGAACCAGAGACCTACTAGCTGTGAGACAACAGTCCTAAAAACTGCACCACAATGCAGCCCACAACAACAACAAAGATTTTACAAGTCAAATGAAGGTCACAATATTCTCCATTAACTCGGTGCTTATAAGCATGCTAATCAGTAGCATACTGGCTGCTTAATGTTAATCAATGTAGGTGAAGGTGAGGAGCTATTGTGTAATAATGATAACAGACATGAGGACAATTTCAAAACGTGTAACAGTTGGAGAGGTTAAAGCCAAAATGTTACAGCAAGAAATACAGAAAATGCTCGCTGGATCAGACCAGCAGCCCATTTAAGTTCAAAGTGTCATCTAGAACTGATTGTAAAATGCCTAATGTGAGCAAAAGGTTCCTTAAATTCATAAAAAAAAAAGAGAAACTCTGTTTCAACAAAGTGCTAATCAGTTCAACAGCTCTTAACACATTTCTAATCACCGCCAAATCTAATGATGGTGTACCCAGAATCGCAGCATCCACATGAAGCTGTAAAACAATTGTCTGATTAGCCGCAGGAGCTGAGAGAATAATTACTTAGCCGTCCTTCCTTCACAGTTTGAAGAGTAGGTGGCCTAATGACAGGTAATTTAACACTTCTCCCTCAGAGCTGAAATCTCAAAGTCAGGAAATTACCTTGCTATGAAAAAATGTTCTCATAAAGTTTTTGGGTGAAATACTGTATATTAATAATGTAGCCTCTGTGTACAGATTCAGATGAATTAGGAACATTGCACTTCATATGAGTCGAAGGTTTGTTTTGTGTTCATTTTGTATTTGCAGCTTTCTCTCAGTGTGCTTCTTCAAGTTCTACCTGAAATAGTAAAGTGCTCTGTTTCAAAATGTGTTTTGACAAAGCCGAGAGAAAAAGGTGTGAGTGTTCGGTGCGTAGGTGGGGAGGCACAGCAAGTACGATGCTGATACAGATGCTAAACTCTTCTCAATAATCAGTGGTTTAAAACATAATGCTAATTGTAACAAGTCCAGCCTTTTGTCTCCTCTGCAGTAAATGTCCAGGATGTTGTACAAATCAAGATCACACTCTTTTAATTCACTAAAATTAAAAATAAAATGTTATTCGCCCCCGGGGGACAATAAAAAAAAAGTGACAACCTCCATTGTTGTAGCTGATGCAGGAGTGCAGATTCCTGCAGTTCACTGAATGTCCACTTGAGGCTAGCTGCAGAAGCAAAGAAAGACATGTATACATCTCATTCAAAAAGACAAGCCCTCTGCATCCATAGCCCCCCTGAACAGATATGACGTCACCCAGGCGTCGTCCGTGCAGCCTATAAACATGATCACGGTAGAGAGAGTATTATCGCCCTCAGACACATGTTGATATCAAAGCACACTGTTTATTAGCATGCTTTCTCTTTTAGCAACATAGCAAACTGCATTTTATAAACTGTTATGTGAGTACTTTGAGAGTTTCACAATGATTGTTGGGACTTTGCTCAACCAAATATAATTGACTGGTAGAAGAGCATAAAGCAGCCCACAACATCTCTCTGCTGGTGCAGAACTTGTGCTACTGAACCTGTGATCTATCACTTTCATTGTTTCTTTTTGTGTCTTAATTAAGATGAAAAAACGTGTTGCACCAAAAGGACAAAAGGACATCTACAGCAATACAACTAAATGTTGAGTCTACTAAAAGGATAAAGAAACATGAAGTCCTACTGTTGTTAGACTATTCATTTCATGAAAGCTCATTACAATTCTAAAGTTCTGTCTTTCAGGTTTGTCTGAGGTTTTTGTCCTCTCTGTCCTCTTCATTACTTCAGGCCATGTCACGGTGTAATTTTAACAGTGAAGATGTATCAAGCAAAATGTTAGAGCTAAGAAACATTTAATGCAAATTGGTTATGTAAATGTCTATTGTAAGCATCTTATGTTGTTCAGGCTTGCATTTATAGGAGCTCCCTCTTTCTTCTTCGCACACTGTTATTTTTGCAGGTGCATCTGCAGTGATCTATTTTTTCTCCTCGAGTCTTTTAATGATTCATGTTTTGGGGTTTCTCGCCCCCTCATTCTAAAAGCTCAGCGAACAGGGGGGAGGATAGAGGACTGATCAGAAGAATAAGTGGGCAATCATGAGGGCATGTACAAAGCGTGGGATTAAATCATGAAAAGTAAAGAGGAGTGAGAGGGTGTGTTAAAAATGGTGTAAGAGGACAGGTTTATGAAATGTGTGTTAAATATGGAGGTGTTTTTCTGGAAATAGTTGCTGAGCATTGAAGTGTGTGCTGGATGTGCTCAGAGACTCTGTGATCTTAACGTTGGTATCCATATGGATCCATATCATGACACATCGACACATCACAGCTGTAGGTTCCACAGCATAAAAGAAACTGCAGGAAGAGGCACTATTTCAAATCAATGCTCCTGGATGATCAGATATTTACACGAAAACAACTTTTCATTTGACATTATAACCAGGTTCAGTCTTACAAGAACAAAGGGTCTCCCAGTGGTCACTACCAAGAAAATGTTTCACTAGAGCGAACTGCTGGTGCAGAACTGTGAACATGATAACCCGGACAATGAGCTTCTCCTCCGATGACGTCATGTTGTGAGCATGCAGAGGCTCTCATCATGGTTTGTTTTTCAATCCAATACCTGTCCTTCCAGATTTATTGGTGACTCCTTCTAAGGTCCATACTGCCGTGAAACACAAGTGAACAGCTTCTGGATGTTATATGTTTAAGTTTAAAAGTTCTGTTGAAAAATAAAGAAAAGAAGAAAAAGCTGCAGTTAATGGTAAATGGACTTGAGCTTGATTAGCGCTTATCTTGCCTTCTGACAACTCAAAATGCAGGTCAAACATGCACACACTGATGGCAGAGGTAGCTATGTGGTGAGACCATCAGAAGCAACTGATCCCATTCATACACCGCAGACAAAGAAGCACCAATTCAGGTTTCATTGTCTTGTCCGGGGACACATCGGACATGTTGCTGCAGGAGCTGGGGATCGAACCCTCAAGCTTCCAGTGTACAGTGTACTTAATTGATAATTGTAGCCTTATACCAGTGTAACTTACCAGAACAGGGAAACTGTGGATAATCCTAAACAGGAGAAATGCTACAGAAAATCTGTGCAGATTTCGTATTTAATTCTGACCTGACAAGAAAAGTAAATAAAGTCATGAATTTTCCAGATCCTTCTGTGTTGGAAGGTTTGTTGAGACACATTTTGTTTTCTCCCGATCTGCCAGGAAGAAATGCCACATGATTTCAAACAGTACATATTAAACATGTTTATGAATATTTATGAATCCCTATTCTGCTGAGTGTGGGGAACTCTGTAGACAGCCAAGCACGGACGCTGTTGATTGTCACGAGGAATGAAGGAACAGCCAAGCTGACCGGAGATGGAAGCACAACAACTGCAGCAAATCTTTCACTCACCTTCAACTCCCACTCTGTCATGTACAATCCATGTTTTCACCACCACTGCTCTGTCCTGAGTTTCTTTTTTCTTCCTTTTTTTTTATCCTTCAGAATTTTCTCTTAAAAGCTGTCCAAAAAGTCTGTTAAAATGTCAACTCCCTGCCAGTCGTCTGCCATGTTTGCTGATAATTTGTGAGATTTGCAGTTTGTGGAGTGGGGATTCTGGCTGTTAGTGTTAATGTGTGGGGTGCTGCTTTGGTCTTATCGTTACTCTCCACACACTAAAGGAACAAACCTGTTTTTAAATCAGTAATTATTTATCATCCTCTTCCATTTTCATCATCTGTTAAATTTTTAAAAAAACTCTTAAGAGTGCTCCAGGCTTTATTCAAACTGAGAATATGTGGTAGCAGTGATACTTACACATACATGCTTACATATTGTATTTGAAGCGCCACCAATAATTGTAAATGGTGAGCTCAAAAGAGAGAAACACATTTCATATTTCTTGGTCCAGAGCATGGTGAATAGGTCTTACATGTTCTCGGTTTCAAAGAAAGTTTGAGAAGCTAAAGCCTCACTTGATCTGTAAAATTGTTCAAAGCAGTAGAGCATTGCATAGAAGGTCACTTACTTACTTTGAATAGCATGCCCACTGTGCATACGACTTGATAATCCTCTGGGAATATTGCCTTTTACGCTTTTATTTTAGAGCAAAGGGGCTGTCTGTGCCTCTGCAGATGAGCGAGCTACAACTCTTTTGCTGTACCCTTTTCTTCAGAACAGTCATAACCATTTTTGAAATTCGAGGGCGCATTGGTTACACTTGGAGGAGCAATTTATTTCAAGGTTCATATGTGGAGGTTAAGCTAGTTCTGTATATGAATAAGCAGCCCGGTCTGGCTCAAGCATGACTGCACTAACTTAGGAGCCATTCTGTTCTCTCTTTCATACAGCCTTTTCCTTAGCATAAATTCACTATGTCAAAACTCTTAGTCTATTCCACTGTATAGATACACACACACACACACACACAACACACACACAACAGTTTTATTATGTTAGTCAGACATTTATGTCCCCGTTCTCCTTTGACTCTCACCTCATCTTCTGTGAAAGATTCAGAATAAAGATACGATTAAAGGTTCGAAGAGGGAGGGTGACTGAGTGATTTTGAGTTGATTTATATTCATCGCGAGCACAACATCAAAGCCAATACTCAATGAGAGATGAAGTGCCTTCTGTGTGAATGATTTAATGTGGAAAAACAAACATAGCGAGTGCGCGGAAAAAAAGAAAAATATGTTGGGAATAATATGCAATTAGGTCAAAGTACATGAAAATACCAAACTAAAAAGGGTTCAAATCACAACAAACCATATTTTTATGCACATCAGCCAACATAAAACTTCCTCTTGATAATATAATCTAAAGGCTGAGGAAGGGACATCATTTGCAGCGCAGTATCTACTTTATTTGTTGGTCAGGAAAAAGCAGCAGATATTTATGATGGGCTGAGGTTTAGCGTCACTGTGCCTCCCTGTTCGATGAGTCATTGTTCAGCTTCTGTTTTCAACCTCATCAGGGGAACATGGGGAAAGAAACTAAGCAGAGATAATATGTCACATACTGAGATTACTTCCTTAGCAACAATGAAGGTTAGGAAAATGTGACGTTTTTAATTAAGATATCTTCAGGCCTTTTTCAGAATGGGATTCCACAACAGCTCCAAAACAAAACCTCTGTGGTCTTTGACCATTCATACTGAATCCATAACGGCTTAATACTGGTGACCAAGTCTGGGCATTCACATAATGTTAGGGCGTTGCAGAAGATAAAACATTTAACACAGCGCTGGTCTCACCAAGTGACTCTGCGATCCCATCTCACCACAGTGTTGCCTCTATTACTTACAGTGTGAAGTGCAAACCAAAATTTTAAAAAACTGAAACATTTTTAAAAAGCTTGGCACAAATGTACATTTTGGTAAACACATTTATAAGATGCAAAACACTAACAATTGCTGAGACAAATGTACAACCGGTAGAACAACTTTGCGAGTCTCCAAACACATTCAAAAGCCACAGAGTCTTGCAGAAAAGAGAATGTCAACACAACATGCAGAAGGGGAGTGCCGGATGTGACCCGGAAGTGATCAAGTGAGCTGTTAGTTCATTGGTTTTGACGGTACTACTGAGTTAACTGTCTCAGGTGGGTTTCACAAAACATTATTTAAGCCAAAACAAACTAATTGACGGCTTACTTAATCACATCCAGGTCACCTCAGGCGTCTGTAAATTGCCTTTTAGTAAGACCTTGTAAATTAATCTGGAGACTAAAGGTTCTCTATCGTTTTGTACATTTCTTTTTACCACTCGTAATTGTCACACCTTGTCATTTTATTTTGTGTCATTTTGTTTTACAAAATGTGTTTTTTCTAAATTACTGTATATAAAAGTGTTTCACACTGTAAATTTAGTTTGCACCACCATAGTTGCTGTATTTTCTCCGATGGCATTCAGGAGGGGCAATTTATCCACCATTATGCCCTCTGTGACATCCAAAGTGAAGGCAAGACTTTACAGAGATGTGATTATCAAACCTCTACAGGCAGTCGGAATAGGGTGCTTAATGCACTTAAAGGCACAAGTGAATTAAAACTTGCCCTTGATTTGTTGTTCACATGGAGCTGCCTGAGCTTCCTTTCACCTATGTATACCTGCCAACACAGGAATGCTATGTTAACATAAATTAAAACGTGAGTGTCATCACAAAGCACGACGACAGAGGGACCAAGAGATTTTCCAAAATGAAGAAAATATTTTCTATGGCCTAAAAAAAAACAAAAAACAGCCCAATCAACTTTGACATACTTGAAGTCATTGCAGAATCTTGTTTTTAGATGTTGATTGGTGCTCTTGTGCTGCTGTCACTGTCCGTGCTCGTGAAACAGGACTGAAGTGGCGAAGGAGTGTGTGGAGACAAAAGGGCAGCGCTTGGAAGACAGCATTTGTTTTGATCTACACATCTGCTCGAAAAGTCACAGAGTAAGCTTAGGAGGAGGTTTATGAAATGTCAAAGTGTGTTTTAATTAACCTTAACTTGTCTGCTCTATTCCTATAGTATTCTTACTACAACAGTGTGTAGTGTTTCAGTATCCAAAGAAGGCAGTCCCCATCCTTTCTATAAAATGTCTCTTTTCTAACCCTGCTGTTTCTATGATGGATGTGTGACGGCATGGATGCACAAATCTGAGCAAAGTTGTGACTCTGGAAATAAGCTGTTACATAAAAAAAAGTTTACATACAGCTCAATTTAAGCTGTGGAGCTGAGAAATGGTCAGTGGTGTCAAAACAGTTTGATGTGCCACTTAATGCCTAAAGCTCGCCTGCAGCCATCCACAACAACAAGTGAGTGTGTTGACAGCAGCACCTGGCACTATCTGTCTGTTTGGGTCACATAGGCTGAATGAGTCAACATTATTGTTAGGGATGTTGTAAAAATAAAAAGTGCACGTAAAAAAGACTGAGCTGTGGTTTCTGCAGCAGGTAATGTAAGAACATGACAGTGCAGTGAGATTTGGTATCCCTGATGTATAATCTCCCTGGAGTGTACTTCAGAAACATTGTTGTAGATGTTGATATGAAGCCACTCCACTTGCTGCGGTATGAGATTGTCTGCAAGAGTCTTTCATTACATCTTTAGAAACTACAGGCCTATAGACAGGTAAAAAAACAAACAAACAAAAAAGCAGTGCTTTCTTTGTTTCCTAGTGCTCCACCCTTAGGTGGCCCTATCGGGTTCAGAGAGCAAATCAAAAACTGACCCCCCCAAAAAATTTAAACACATTCAAATATTAAATGTTACCTAAATCTGTCATCTGCAACAGCTGCATGCATGCATGAGCCCCCACTCAAAGCATGAGCTGAAATCTGCTTCTGGACCAATGGTGCTAGAGCATGTGAAGTAAGGGGCGTGGCTTTTGAGGGAGCAAAGAAGGAAAGGGAGAGAAGGGAGTGAGTGAATATGAGGAACGAAGAGGATGCTACTTTCAAAATCATGCTAGTTTTTAAAAAAATTACAGACCCTGCTTTTAATCACAAAGCAAAGATCAAGTAAGAACTTAAATCCCTGTTGGAGAATTAGCAGGGACAACAGGAGAGGGGTGGACAAACAGAACTAGAAAAAAAACTGCTGTAAAATAGTGTGAGATTTTGGGGATTTTAGGGTACATAAGAATGTATTCACTATCATAGTGCAAACAACAACCAAAATGAGCTTTTCTCCAACTAAACTGTAGTTCGAAGTGGGTCCACACAAAACCTGATCTTTCCCCCATGTTCCAACACTATCCTGGAACGGACATCCAAGGAAACGAGAATCATTTGTATTCAGTTGGAATCTCAAACCTCTTCGCTGGAGTCTTACACCAAAGTAGGCCTAATATTTATTCTATTTAGTCTAATAAAAGACAAGCTTTAACCTTAATGTCAGGTGTATTTGGAATATTTGCAAATTCATTTCTTTAAATGTGAAATTAAGAGTATGAATACGTTTACATGAGGTGAAATAGAGCAGAACCACATTGAAAGCAAATCATAATCAAGTTTCATTTTCTGAGCTGAAGGTCTTCAGGCAGCAGCCCCCTGTTCACCCCTGCAAAACATTTTACAAGATTTACAAATCTAAAGTACAGGAAGCTGCGTTTAGCTTTTAAAATCGCTGCAGCAGACGGCGTAGGGCAGCTGAGTAGAGTCCCAAGTAGCTTCTTGTAAACAATGGTCTCAGAAGTGTACCTCTCGAGGTGTATAGTAGCACATGCATCCACTGATGAACATGAACCTCATTATTTGTTCCCCCCTCTACATCTTCCTCTATCCATCGGATGTGACATTACCCTGGTCTCCTGTACATAATGGTTCACATACCCATTCACCATCCTGACCTTCACACCATTTTGCCTTGCTGCCTGAGCCTCACAATTGTAATGTCATGCATGCTGGTATAGTAATTTGCCTATTTCCTGACATTTATATAATGTCAAATATATCCTGATTGCTTTACCTATCTGTATACTTTCAAGAGGTAGATTTGGTCTTAATTATTCGACGTATATGGATGAGCTTTTTTTTCTGAATCATAAAAAAGCTTCACCATTGCATTATTTAGTAACTTAGAGTAGAGTGAGGAAAAACATGCTCATATTGTATCTTCAAAGCTGGGAGATTTATATTTTTATTCCAAGAGAGTGAAACTGAAAACTGTACCTTTGCTCCCCAAGCTGGAGAGAGGCTTTAGGATGATGCCCATGAGGATGCCCAGGAGGAAAGGCAAATAAAGTTCTGCAAAGGCTGAGGGTTAGAGCACAGAGTTGTGTTTTGGGATATTAAAAGAGAGTAGGAAAGTGATTCATTCTGCAGGATAGCCACTAAATCAGGATCTGAAGCTTTGAAGAATTCTCATCACCACACAACAGCCGCAAAGCCAAGCAGTGGGTTTCATGTGGAGCGAGAACAGTCTCATAATGAATAAATGCACCCTGCAGTTTCACACTGCGTGCTGCTGGCAACGAAGCACTCAGGGGAATGAACGCATGCATGCACACACATGCAACGCATCTCTACAACATTCAAACACACCATCAAACAAGTCTTTGCACTTAACCTGACCAAATATGATGTTTGCCGGGGCATGATCCAAATGAAGTGTTGGGCAGTCATGCATTAATTAGAAATATACTACTTTAAAATGATTTCCAGCATTTGAACAAGCGATGCCATTGATGCCACAATTCAACTTATCAATTACAGTAACTAATCCTAATAATGCTCCATTACTTTGACATCTGTTAAGGTTCTCTTATATGCTGCTTTATTTGGACCAAGCTGAGAGCTGTGACATCCATTTTCTGTCTGTGTGTGGAGTGAAGATACTGGACTGGGATGTTGTTAGCTTGGTGTAGGAGGTGTAAGCAGAAGACAAGTCCTCACAAAGAGGAGAAGTCTTCCCAAAGTACAATATCAGTAACTCGTTTCTTCTTGTTTGTTGAATTACTACATGGATAGCTGACACTGGTGATATGAAATATTCAGTCTTTTCTGATTAACGCTTAAGCTTGAATCTAACAGTACTGCTTAATGTCACCGTCTATTATTAATCAGCTAACACCTTCAGTCGTTAGGCTTTCTGTGTCTTAAATTAGAATTTCTCATTTTTTATTTTAGCATTTGTTATACAGAAGATGAGACATGTGGTGAAGGAGGCTTTGGAGTTGTTGGGAGACATACTTGGTGGGGCTGGGAGTTACAGAAATGAATGTGATGATTAATGTAACCAATTACTAATGAAGGTAATGAATGAAATTAATTTCTCAATTAGTGCCAAGTAACTTGCCCAAAACTGGGTAAATGATCTGGCAGTTTCAGCATTCAGAAGAGTGGAAGTGGATACGTTCACACACTTTATTTAATGATCAGAGGCCAGTGCTTGCAGGGTACAAAAATATCTGGAGCAACATAACCAACAATGTCCTTCTGTCCTTGAAACCTCAAGGCTTACCAACAGGCACAAACAAACATGAAGCAGGGTTTGAGACTGTGGGTAATGAGGCACTGGTGAAACTAATTAGACCTAATTAGAACCAGGTGAGAACAATAAGAGTAGGGCACACTATCACTCAGGCCAAATATTTAAGACGTCTATCCTTACATGGGCGCTTCTGAATTGTAAAGTTGCATCCAAACCATACTTCACTAAACCTCAAAGTTAGTATCCATCATGAATTGTTCAGTCAAATGAGGTGGACCCAAAAAAAAATGCCCACAGCGTGATTCTAGAATATATTTATTGATTTTTTTATTTGTTTATTTGAGCAGTTGTAATTCTGCTCAAAAGGAGTGGGCCGAAGCAGAAGCCCACCCCCAAAATCATTACAAAAAGAGTTTACATCAAAACGGTCCAAAAGAACAAGGTTAATCAGTGCGACACACAGGAACACAGAGTGGGAAAGAGAGACAGAAAAAATAAATAATAATAATACAAAATAATAAAATAGAGCAGTATGCACACTTAAACACAACATACCACAATTTCCCCTCAGGCATTATTAAAGTATGTAAAATAAATAGAATAAAAGTATTAATATATATATTGTTTTACTTTAGATTTTCAATATACCTGATTTAATTAGTATAGGTGTTATCAATTTCTGTCATTGAAAGGAATAATATTTGCATTTCTTTATTCACCTTTCTTTGCAGCCACCTTTCTTTTCTATAATTCCAGCGAGACAAGAATGTAAATGTAGAGGTAATTAACTCTGCTTTTATTCTGACCTTTTCAGAAACTGAAGTCTGTATGAACACTGTGTTCCTTATAAAAGTGACACGAATAATCACATGATCATTAATGGGAAGTGGTCGTGTTGAGTTGTGCCAATTCTGAAAAATCTTCAGAGTGGTGTAAAGACACAGTAGTTCAAGGCTGAATAAAATCCTTATTGATGATATTATGACTAATATTTTGACACTTTATTGGGATTCATAGTCATACGCTTGCATCGCAGTCAGTTATGGATTTTTTTTTCCATGTAACATTGTCGAAACTTGAGAGACTGCTGTCAAAATATGTTCTTGCTACACACAAAGGAATTTCATTTTCGGGCTGTCCGACAGTCAGTGTGATCGTGCGCTCATCCCTGACAAACTATCCCACTGGGACAGAGACGGCGACAAGAACTTACATTCAATGCTCCCACCTTGTATAGGGATTAGACAGGTAATAAAAGTTCACTACAATTGACAGTTTCTTTTTGAAAAAATAAGATTAGATACAATCATCCTTTATTCATCTCACAGACACAGCTTTGCAGAAAAGCAGGATAAATCACAGAAAAATCACACAGAGCAGAATTAAAATCAGATAAAAATGTAACAAAAAAATGCATCATCAAATAGTTAGAAGAGCCAGTAAATTAAAGGAACAACTTGGAACAATGTGCCAGTCTAGAATCCACTACCTGTGACTCCTGTACATTTCAGTTTAACTGCATCGACTTTCAGGCAAGTGTCTTCAAAGGAGGAACATTTTTTTTTTAGTCGTTTAAAGTGGTACATCAATGCCAGGATTTGGAGTCAGTCCCCTGGACCATGCACTGCTCTGTGTAAAAAGTCATTTTGCACCCACGCTGAACAATCATAAAGGTAAAACTTGTTTTAAAAAAAAGGAGATGAATCAGTCCCTTCTCTGCAAGAAGCCTCTGCAGACTTCAAACTGTAGCTGCTACTTGATGTGTTTTTAGCAAAGGTGTGACTCTCTCTCACCATACCTCTCTTTGAAACCCACTTTCACCATTTTCATCTTGGCCTCTGCTGCTGTATCCACCTACATATAACTGATATGTGCAAGTCCAGGCAAGCCCACTGAAAATGTAGGAAGGCTGAAGACATGATACATTTCTTTTTGTTCTCTTTTCCTTCACACCCTTTGTTTACCAAAGGATATTAAATTCACACAACAATCTGCTCTTGTCTTTCTTAGTGTAATTAAGGAGATGTCTACCTTAGGATTACAAGGCATATTTTTATAAAGAATAAAACATCTGGTATGTTTTTTTTCTGAATTAAAAAGATAATTTTCTCCGAGTTACGAGTCACGAGGTGTTTCTTCGCATGACGGCTGCACCTAAGTTGCCCTCCGTGGGGTTCCAGTATCTTCAGCTACTGCCGGATTGTATATCCAGCCTGAATGCATTTCAAATGCATCACTTTGTATCAGTGACACATATCTTATTAACTGATCTTATCCTGACAGATCAGACTTGAGTTTGCATCTGACCTACAAGAGCTAAGTTGTGTGTGCAGTCAGTCCACAAACGGAACAATACTATCTATGTTACCGATTAAGTGAACTATTTTCTCACAAATGTCTCCAGTGATGTGTCAAACAAAAACAACAAAAAACAAACTGCGTTGAACTAAATGTTTGCTACTTCAAGTGATCTAAATGAGATCTCCAGATGGGATTTTGAGGTACTGGTATCTTATCAATTAAGAATTGTTTTCTGAATCTGACATGAATGCAATATGCATTTCATCAGGGTTTTTGCCCTTTACTAAAACTTTTCAATTATTTGGATTTTTGCTTGCCAGAAGTCGAAAATAATAACTGCAATAGTCATGTCCGGCCATCCTGTCCCTGCCAACATTTTTATCTGTAGGCAGTGCTGCCATGCATCACTAAACTCGTCTGCCATGTGTGCAAGAGCCAGCTGTTGTACAATACAGCTGTTGTACAATCATGTATGTATTTACCAGCTGGGGAGACAGACAAAGTGTCTAAGTCCTCAACTCTTCTCTAGTTTGTAACAAATGTTAAGAATGTCTCATTCTCTGACAATAATGCTTATCGATTTCTTTACCTATTTAGTTTAATTTATAGCAGTCATTTAGACACACGTTGTTGAGGTCTTGTCTATTCAATGTGAAATGTTCTCCACTTTTCTCACAGCTCGTACAGACTTCATTTGTCCCCAGCACTTTATGTAGCCACATATCCACTGACCTTTGACATGTTTGCACTGTATTAAATGTGACATTTTAACAGGCTCCCTCTTTATCTCATTAAAAGCAGCAGCTTGGAGTACAGCCCGAATCTTACGAACATGATACCATATATACTGTGCTTGTTTCAGTTGTATTAACATGAATCATCTGATAAAACTTTCAAAGGGAACAAATTAGAAAAAAAGAGTCAAGTAAAGAGGAAGAAATAGCAAATGTGGATCTGTGAATGTTCAAATCATTAGCATGGTTTTCATCACCAAAATGACCAGCTAAAGAAAACATAGTAAAATACACAGTGCTAGTTAGATAACTCATGTATGTTAGATAAAAATGCGAATAACTATGAAATAACTAATAAACCTGCTCTACATACGTAATAAAATGGGATTTGATTACTCTAACTCTGGTCTCAAGGATGCAAGTCCCGTGGTCATTTGGCCAATCCATTGCTGCTAAACTGACACCCTAAGCTGACTTTTTGCTCCATATATTACTTCCCCAGTCTCAATTATACATCAAGCTGAAGTTTGATGGTCAAAATTTACACTAAAGCAACATCTCCACTAGCATTTTTACAAATACATTTGGCTACCGAACAAGCTGCTGTTTTGATGACTTTTTCCTTCCTCTGCTACTTTTATGGTTATCATTTAAGGTTCAAGCCAAGGACCATACACCTAACCCAAGGTGATGTGGTCTAGTTTTGTCATATTACTTAAAATTGGAAATCATTTCAGACCCTGACCTTCAAAAAGGTCCTTTTCAAAAGGGTCACCAGAGGCGCCTTGTTATGGGTAAATAGGGTGGAGGGAGAGGGGTGTATTTGAGCCCAAAGGACATGCCCATAGAAGGAAGATACATAGACCACATTAATGAGTTTCAGAATAGTCCAAAGGTCAAAGAGTTGTACTCCAGAGCTACAACAACAAAAATGTTGGTTGGTCCAGAGATTTTTGCTTTAATAATTAGAATTACGAGATAAAACTTTACTTTTCTGTTTGACAAAAATATTTATTACAAGAAAAGTCTGTATAGCATAATGTCAGGGCAACTCAGGGTTATGCTAGGTCACTATGAGCTGCCTAATCTCTGTGCCACAACAAGTGTCCTCTCTGCTCCCACTATTAATAATAGCAGTGGAAGCAGAGAGCAAGCTGAGAAAGAGGAGAGGTCTAAGTGGGCAGGCATTAATCAGATGAGGAGAGGGCTGTGAGCCAGAAAAGTGCTGGTAGCTAAGTGTTATCAGGCCAAAACAGAAAAGCTATGACATTGCAGCTACAGCAGAATGTACAGTAAATGGCTATAAGTATGCAGACCCCATAATATTACACCAATATGGGTTTTACATCTCAGTCCAAGTCTATGGACATTTATTAGTTGCTACTAAAGCTAAAACAAATGCACTATAAACAAGATTTCCAAAACTGCAACAAGCCTGCAAGATCTTTCTTCCAGAATTTCAGAAGCACTTCAGGTTCAGCCAAAGATGCTAGACGATAACGATTGGATTGCTTTTCAATTAACATGTGACAGTGTTGGACGGGGTTAAGGCTAATCTGAAGTTTCCATACAAAACTCTGAAAGCTTTCTTTGTTGATTCTTGGGAGCATGTTTGATGTTATAAAACAAAATGAACGATCAGAGAGCTCCACAAGTGAACATAGTCGTATAGTGCGCGGTCGTGGACTGTCGTCTGTTGCAGTGAACTACCGCCTTGCATGAGACAACCTTACATGGCCCCGGGTTCATGCTTCCTTTAAACATTTAGTACAGAGAATCTTCTCTGCATAGCATAAGACTTAGCTCATCATGCTCATCTGGATCCACACCATCACTGCAGATCTGGAGTCACACCGAGCAGCCCATTATACATCAACTACCCAGTAAAGCATTAAATGTGGCTGTGAGAGATGTGGCTGCAGTTATTACAAGCAAAGAGTCAACAATGTGCTCCCCACTTCTGCCCAGGGATGTTTGAACACTGAGTAACTCAACCATCTGCTTGCTCTCTCCCTCTCTCTCCCCCTCACACAACCTTTCTTTAAGACCGTCTCTCCTTGGGGCGCATACGCGAAGCAGCGATCCAACACTAATTCTCCTGCCTTTGCTCAGTAATCCAATCTGCTCTACTGGGGAAACAGGGGAATGGGAGAATAAAGGAGCTACCCCCAAACAAATAAACAACTCTAGTCTTTCTGACATCTGCAGAACTGAAATTCATTTTGTATGTTATTATTTAATTTGACCGAACATGTATGTGCAGATTACTACTGTCAGAATCATATTGTCTCCTCGCAAATAATGTTCAAATCTAACGTATGCTCCATTTTTATCCAACACTTTACTATGATGAAGCCAAAAACAGAATCACTGATTGAAGCTGCTCCTCCTTTGCACTTCCCCTTCGAGATTCGTGAAATAGTGTGTAATCATTTTTAAAATTCAGGCTGCTCAACTTCCACCAGAGCGGCATGAATATTTCACCCTCGGCAAATGAGGACCCAGCTATGAATTCCTTGATGGCGGTGATTATGACACAGTAATTAGTGAGACGGTTATGTGATGATGATTGTCATTATTGTGCCCTCATCAAATGCTGTCAATCACTGCTCATGTGAAGCTCATAGACAGGATAATGAAAATGTGTGTGCTTGTCTTTTAAGGGAGTATAAAGCACTGACATGCTGGTATAATGTGATATAGATTCACCACACAATGCCTCTGTTAGCCAATTTAAAGATCAAAGAACTGTGAAGATGTTTACATCAATGCATGGCTCTTTACATGAATACATAGCATGTACACAACTTAAGAAGGCGATGCAGTTACTTAAGATAATTATAATTTCCAAATTGTACGTAGGTTCATTATATTCAAAGGAAAGTACACAATTAAACCTAAACATGTACGCAGTGCAGATGAATGTGGGATGAATCAGTGATCCCAGCTGGCACCACAGGCCTCTTCAATGCCCAGGCTCTGACGTCAGCACATTCATCTTCCGTTTAAAATAGAAGTCTTTTGTACGATCACATAAAAGCAAATTATGGAACCCTCATTTAAAAATCTCCAACAGATGATCACCAACATGTCAAATTAACTTCTTGGTCTATGAACCAAAAGCTTTAAAGTATGATTATTATCTGGGTAATCTACTAGAGTCCATGTTCAGGCATGTACAGGGCACCAAGGTCAAGTAAGTCATTAATAAGCAATGTTTTGTCAAATGGAACGTTTGCTAGAACATCTCATTTGACTGCTAATGGGTGTGATTGGCTCTTAAAATAGTTGTGTTTTGGTTATGGATATGGCACATTGCTTTGGTGAGGTTCAGGCATAAAAAAAGCAAAACAAAAACCCCAACTTGCAACCATGATCGTTTCCAACATTTTGTCATTAAAAATGCTTCAACCTGTACCCAAAATAGCATGTGTCACTTGGCTGTTCATCTCCCTCCATTGGCTTCCGGTTACTAGTCGTATCAAAGTTAGACAAAAGAAAACAAAGACAAAAACAGTTCCTACTTATCAATGCTCATCTTCATTATCATTATCACTTAAAGATGTTTATTTTGAAAACTAGCAATAGCTGCAAGCTTTCCTTCACTGCTTTGTCAACACCCACCATTTGCCCTATGTGCATTGTCAAAAGCCACGCCCCAGCACTACATGTACAAGCACCACTAAAAATAAAAAAAGGTTCATGGAGACTGCATCAGACTGATCTGTATGTTTCAGCACGAGCTCGGGGTGAGTAAAAATGTATTTGTGGCAGCTGTGGTGTTTTCTTCTTCGGTCAGCATGCTTTCCAACTGGCTATCGTTTTGTTCCACCTGACAATCTATAAGAGTGCAAGCTTGGCTGTCCTCCGTTCATAAATATTGAATATGTTTAATATTTATGACTTGAAACGATGCAGCAACAACTTTCAGCTTAGTGGACTGAACATATCTCACATCACAGGAACATCTGGAGAGATAATCCTCTGTAACATCTTTAAAGAAAATGTTTTTTTTTATTTCTTTTTCTTTGTAAAGGTTTATTTTGGTGGGTTTTATACCTCTATTTTCAGAGACAGAAGCATGAAAGAGAGAGCATAAGGCCTTGTGTGGGAAAGGAGCAGCAGGTCAGACTAGAACCTGGACTTCCCACTTGGAGGACTCTGACCTGCATGCGTACTATATGGCTCACGCACTCGGCTAAAAATCAATTAGCTAGAAAGAAGAAGGTGTTTAGGCACTTCCAACATTCTGATTGATTTTGATCTACACTTCTCTTGCTCCAATATTTTTTCCCATCAACCCACTCTGGCTCTCATCCTTTCCTCCGCAGACTCCTACATCGCTCTGTTCCTCTCCATTCCCTTGAAAGTTCAGTTCTTGCAGCCTGCGGATTCCTCAAAAGCACGAGGGTGGTAGAGGGGAGAGAGAAATACCTCCAAGGATTAGTAACTAATCCAGGCTTTGGTCTGGAAGGCTCCGGCCTCTGCCTCCTGTCCTTCAAAACACTGGGAGCTCTGTCGGCAGGGTCACCACTAATGGGTGGGGGCTTCAGGGGTTTTCGAGGAAGGAGTGATAGGGCTGCTTGTTAGCAGGCCAAGGGAGTATTAGCTGCTTGTGTTAGTTAGTGAGCTTCAGCTGCTGTTGAACTGGATGTGCAAAAGATGAGCCGGGCAGTTGCAGTGTGAATTTAAGACTCCAGGTTTTCTGTTCTTTGTTGTATTTTTTTGTTCTCAAATAATAAAGAGGTAAACGCCGAAACAGGGCAATGGATGCTCAGGAATAATTCATCTAAACATGCCTATTAAACATGGACACTATTTCTATTTCTTGTTCCCTGTTTTGGAGTGGCTGCAACACTTTACTTTTCACAATACAGTTTATCCTTATGATAAAAGTCATTGTTTTTCACATTTATTTCAAAATGAGCAGAGGTTACATTTTGAATGGAGGGGGGGGGGGGTAGATAAGCAACACGGTGGTAACATATACTCTTTAACTGAAAATACACTGAAATCAGTCATCCATGATTGTGTGAATGTTTTGGATGTGACAGAAACTGCAACAGAAATAAAATGGACAGAATGATTTAATAAATGCTCTGATATAATATTACATTATTTCAATCCAATGCACCCAAGTCAATGTGTTAGTATAGGTGCAGCCTAACAGAGTTTTTTTTTATAAGAATTACATCATTTTAGGTTGAACTTTTAGTTATGGTTTCCTCATATCTTCACTGCTGTCTAGTTTTGACTGGCTGTCTGTACTGTGATCTCTAGCATTCTGGGTATCACAGAAATACTTTGTTTGAAGTGATCAAATTATTTGCACCATGTGCCAAGTTACCAAATGTACCGAACCTTGATGTCCGTGATCATGATTACTGAGCCTTAGAGACACCCAGCTAAGCTTCTCTGTAGTTCAGAGAGTTTTTTGCCTGCCAAATTGAGCAGCATGTTTTCTTGGGTCATATTCTGTGTGCAGTACTTTCATTGAAGCGATGTTACAGTTTTATATTTATCTTTCGAAAGGATTTGATTTTTTTTTTTTCCTGGATGCTGGATCTACCAATACGTTACAACCCCAAAAAACCTTGAAATGTTTCATCCTCTGTATCCAAACCAAGACCTCCAAAATTGTGGCGTTTTGGCTAAAATTGCAAAGCTTTATTAAGATAACTGAAATACAATACAGTTTAAGGACTACAAAACCACAACGTCTGCCCATAGCCTGGATGTCATGATTGATGTCCCGCTAACATCTAAGGTTCAAGTGAACTTTGACGGCTCAGTCAAGTTGATTTCCCCCCAACTACATCAGGATGACCAGACCTTTCCTGCAGAGCATGCAGGTACAGGCTGTGGTGATATCACACATTGATTATTGCAACTTCTTTCTTGCAGGTCTTCCTACATGTACTATCAAAACCCTGTAGATGATCAAGAGAGCAGCAGCAGCTTAACTGGTCTTCAACCTGTACCCAAAATACCATGTGTCACTTGGCTGTTCATCTCCCTCCATTGGCGTGTATCGTGGCACCAGGTGTCTGATCTAAGTCTTATAACAGGGCCCCAAGTCGCTAGCTAGAGTCTCTGTCGCCCTCTTGTGGTGGAACAAACTACCAAACTCCATTTGATCTGAACCTTTAAGAAAAAGCTAAAGACCCAGCTCTTTCATGAACACCTACGACCTTAGTGATGATGATATTGATGTCAATATCTAGGATGGTTTTGATGCTAATTAGAACTCTAAAGATCAACTGTTGATGTTGTTGTTGAGGATGGTGTTTTAACTTTAATTACTATATAAAAAGTGGTCCTTCTCTGTGCACTGACTGTCAAACACCTGTGTCTGATCTTAGTGACATTGTTTCCTCCTTTCCTCATCATTGCTTTTTGCCTTGGATAAAAGTGTCTGCTAAATGAAAAAAAAAAAAACTGTTAGATACTGTTAGAATACTGTGGTCAAAAAACATATAATGTGGCTTATGTCACATTACTATTAAAGTGTCAACATTAAACACATTCGCTCATGTTTAGCTGTTGTGTTGTATTTACTTACACATAAGCCACTTGTCTGAACAGCTCCAATCCTTTTCAAATAGTGTCTGTCTTAAAATGAGTCACCCCTCGCCGCCCTCTCTGTCCCGTCTCGGCACATAATTAAACAACTGATGTGTGTTGACAAACAGAGGATGATGTGTCGGCCTGCTCTGTCAGACAGTCAACCACATAGAGGTGTGCTAAATGAAGAGAGAAGAGGCACGACTTTCCTCTCATTGGTTTGTCTGACTTTTTAATTAAAAAAAACATACGATCAATAAACTCCGCTTAGCAATTAACACACAGAAACAGGAAATGTGTGAAACTAAATTGTCTCATGATTGGTACCAAAATAAAGCAATTTATTTAAAATATACGTGTTCCCCTGGAGTTAGGTTGGCCACAACTTCCCTTTAACTTATTCGAGCTGCTGTGGGAAGATTTGGACTGACGTACCTGACAGCTCTGGACAGAATAGATTGTAGAGCTTGAAGTTTGAAGGATCAGGACTTGAAGTTTTTCAGGTCTTGAAGTTTTTGCTTGTGGAGTTTCCAGGCGTCCTCTTCTTGTAAAGATCAGCAGCTTATCATCAAATGCAAGACAGCTGAGCCTCCTTTGAGTGAATTTGATGCTCTGCTAAATCATTTGAAAACATGATAGCAGGATCTCGCGAGTAGGAACTAAAGTCAGTAATGTTGCATTAGTGTGTTGTCGGACACATTGGAAAAAAAAGTTTTGGAGTTGTAAAATACACATGGACACCTGCTCAAATCGAAACAGCAACTCGGAAACTTCAAAAAGAAGTAGGAATCTTGACGTCAGAATCATCATCACAAGGGTGAAATATGTTTTGTCAATGTTAAGATACTTTTTGTATTGTATTGCACATCTACAGTATTTGTTGCTCAAATACAACTTGTAAGAGTTACATTTCCCTGATCTTCTTCAGATCATCATCGCTGTTTCTTTGCTTGTTACGTCATTCTGACTTTCTGAACTTCATGTGAACACACTGAAGTCCGAAACTTGGACCAACCGAGCAGCACATGGATGCAGCATAGAGTAAAAATGGTTATTGGTTAAAATAGAGTGCCTTCAATCTGATCTTCGCCATCAGAGCTGAAAGCTATTGTCCTTTCTGAATCTTTTCCTTGTAGAGAAGTTGTACTAGGAAGGAGGAAATGTGTTGAAAATCTCCACTTAGTGTGGCTCAAGTTGTCAGACTGAACTCGCTTTCCAGGCTTTGCTCCATTAGTCTATTGTAAAAGATGTGGGTAGGACTTAATATGAGTTCTCCGAGGAAAAGAGGCCATCACAAACCCCTGCTGACATGCCAAGCTATTTTTATTTCCCTCCCGATCACACTGCTGTTCGGCACAGTGTGAGCTTTACAATCTGTAGTCGGAGAAGCGTGAAAAAAAAAAAATGATTTCCACAAAAATTGAAAGACTAAGACAAGAGTGAAGAGGACAGTTAGGAATTAGAAAAGGAAAATGTGTGATGGGATGTCAATTAGAAATAAATTGAAATTTGAGGCAAGAAAATGGAAGCAGGGGATGACAGTGTTTCTGAAATCAGAAATAACAAGTGAGTGAATGAGAAACTAAGACGAAATTCGGAGCCATCAAATGACAGCTCCATTTGAAATAGCTCTGATGTCATTATTGTTTTGAGGGTTTCTTTGTTTTACTTTCTAAACTGAACTATTAAAGTTTATGCTTCGCTTCTCCCAGAAAAAAAAACAAAACAAAAAAAAACCGACTGAAGCAGAAGTCGTGAGGGAGGGAGGGAGATGTTTGTGCCCAACAGGGGTGAGCTGTCCCCGGGGTAAAGCTCATCCTTCAAAACCTTACCACAGACATGGCTGACAGGGAGAGGCTGATGGGCAGAGGAGGTCTCCAGCCTCAAAAGAGTGATGGGTGATGTCAGGAGGGCGCAGTCAAGCACAGGCAGCCCCTGGCTCTGCTGGGACATCCAATTCCCCGTGTGTCAGTGGCAAGATGTGCCTTGCATATCATCTGAGGAGATCGCTGCTTGCTCTGTGCTAAGGCTCCAGAGGAACATCACTGACACGACAAAGAAGTCAGTCAAAATATTTGCAAAATGGTACTTTTCTGCCTACATGATGCCTTCAAATGTACTGTTACAAGCTGAGAGAAACGGGGCTGTCAAGATGTTTCCATGTGAGTAAACAGACCACGCCTTTTCCATTTGGGAGTTAAATGTGGTACAGGTTCAAGGACAGCACAGAAGGAAAGCACACCATTTCAATAGCTGTGTATGTAGGGTTTTTTTTTCTGTGCAAAACTAGACGTAGGTGAAATAGAAAAGCAATTTTCAAATTGTAGCCTCAAAACCCTTGAAAAAACGACAAAATAGACAAACCCATTTTCAGTGAATATGATTGAACAATTGTTCCTCTGCCTTGAGGTCAACACTTCCGAGTTTGAACCATGAGAGGTTTCAATCCCTGTACACACTTTTCAATATGCATTCTTTTTAAAAAACTGTGCAGTTTTGTTACCAACCTTCAGAATGACTCTTACAAAGCACATTTTGATCTCAAAGGTCCCATTTGACTAAGAGCATTTTAAACTCTTTCAGCTGACTGAGGAAAAATCAGAACAATTCTGATTCCTTAGCCTTAGATTTGAAGGTTTGGTTATGTGTAAGTATTTGAACTCTGTGGAAAGGGTTTTGTACGATGGTAGTTTGGATTAAAATAAGACCAGACTGTTAGAAACTGATTTTGTTGATCATATCCCACATGTATACTTGAGGTGGATACTATAGACAGGTTGTAGAGAGTGTGCTCCTGTTCTGGTGCTGCGTTTTATGTGTAAATTGTAACTCATAGTAAATCCACAAAACGCAAACACCATCGGTAACGTAAATGCATGCTGAATCCTCAACCAAAACTTTATTGAACGTAATTCATGACAGCAGACCAAATCCACTCTTTTCTCTTTCTATTTCTGCAGACATTTGGTGCAAGGCCCTTTTTGAGTGGCTTTGAGTCTGAGTTTGTTTGTTTGCCTGAAGCACCTGAAGAAGGCCCTTGCCTGAAATTTCTGCGGCAATAGAAAATGATTGTATTTGGTCTGATTGTACATTTTGTGTTATATATAACTTAAATTCTTGATATTACGGTGGTTGCCACGTTGGGTACGTTTGAAGGAAAGTCTTGAACTGAATAGTTTCAAAACTAGTAGATGAAAGTAACAATGAAAGTGATTGAAATGTCCTCGTGTCAGTACCACCGACCAGTTTCAGACAATTTATAATTACCAACTAAATACTACATAAAACACGAATGGACCTGGGATAGTGTTGTGTTGTTGTGCTTTTCAAAGAACTTAATGTACAAAAAAGTGAATTAATGCACTTTGTCACAAACTTTAACTTTCTCATCCTGACATAGCAGTGCATTGTTATCGTATTTGGACGGCCAAACGGTAAAACATATCCTGGAAAAAAGTCTCTTTCTGTGTCAACCTTCCCAAAAAGGTTCATACTGCGCCAAGGTTACCTGACTTATTATTTATTTATCCAACCAGTTTTATTTTTTAGCTTTCCTGTCCAAACAAACCCTGGCATTGAGAGACTAGAATTTTAAAGTCATAGAGATACCCATCTGGTGCAACTGTGAGCGGCGGATTGATCCGTTAAGTCAACGTGGCAGGTTGTGCCTGGGGAAACCTAAAAAAAAAAAGATACACTGATACTCACTCTGATCCCCAGAGGCAAACACGGCGCCAACCAAAGTGGCAATCAGACAACGTTCATCTCTACGCTGAAAGTTAAAGCCTCATTTAAGAGAAGTTTTCTGATAGGATAATGATTTTCAGTCAAAAAATGTGAAACAAAACCCACAGTCATCCGAACCCCGGATTCTGTTATATTGTCAAGTTGCTGCAATTAGAGAGCAGAAGGTGGCTGGAGGGAGAAAGGTCTGCATGCAGAGTATTGGCAATGCACCCAGAAGCTCTTCCCTTCCCACACACACACACACACACACACACACACACACACAAAATATGTTCCTTTTAGTGCCCTGGATATGATGAAAACCACAGATGACTCTTGTGCCCGGACGATTGCTGCAAGTGTTCCTTTTCAAGCTGGGAAACAAATGCTGCTGGGATCACTGTATCATGAAGGTCATGCAATGCCTCATTCATTCCCCTTCAGTTATGACCCCGCCTGCTAAAGAAAAACACACAAAAACTACAAGAACAAGTGGTTTTTCATGCTTTTGTGTCCATGTATAAGTCTGGCTGGTGTGCTCGAGCGTCAGTCTTTTATAAGAAGCCTCCCAACTGAGGTCTGAAAAATTGTACTGTAAAATAGAAATAACAAAGTGATTCTTCTTTAATTATATTCAACCCATATGCAATCAGACTCTGAAATGATAAATGCATTGTATTATTCAGACTGAATATGAATCTGAATAAGTACGAGATGAGATGATTTATTCAATTGTGCTACTTGATGCATGATGCTCCTTGTTTTTTTCAAAAAGGGATGGATGCTGAATGTACGGCTGCAGTCTGACTGCTACAGCTCAGCAGATCAAATAATTATAATGATTATAGAACAAAACAACATTCCATGTTTATTGATTGTACATGCCCCCCCCCCCCCTAATTCTAATCACATTTGTTTGAGCTTGCAGAGGTACTGAGGTATGTGGTATTGACATAAATTACCTTGAAGTACATTTTGCATTTTGGCCAAGCTGTTAAGAAATACTGGCTCAGTATCACTGCGGCAAAAAGCTTTGGATGTCATTTCTGTCATCTTGTAAAGAAATACTGAGATGTTCCATCATCAAAACTGTATGATTAAAATCCATCAGATAAATTCCTGTATTCCAAAAGCAGATGAAAAAAGAATTTCACGCATATATCACATTCCACTGAGTGTTTGGGCTCATTTACTCTCAAATTTTTACAGCACAATATGATAAGTCTTTCAATCCTTGAGAAAGGATTAGGATGAGTTTGATGCTGATCGGAACTCTGGAGAACAGCTGTCGATGTGTGTGTTGTTGATGAAGATATATTAACTTTAATTAAAAAGAAGCGCTCTGCCTCTGTGCACTGCTACTGTGTGCCATCAGACTGAAAGCTGTTTGCACTTACTGATGTTATTTCCTTCTCTCTAGATCCTAGCTTGTGATGTTCGTTATCTCTGTAAGTCTCTTTGGGAAAAAAAAAAAAAAAAAAAAAACGTCTGTAGAATTGTACTATTGAAGTGAGTTTTTAAAAAAAAGCACTTCCATGGTGTACTCATGTAAGGTCCATGAGGTACAAAAATATACAGCTATGTCAATATTATTTTACAAATTCTTCTTTTCAATGCTTAACCCGTTATAAACTTAACCCCAATATAAATGTAAAAACTGAAACCCATTTTCCATGCAATACCAGTGCAATCAATGCCAACAAAAGAAATAAAAAATGTCACCAGAAACTCAAGATTCGTCTTTTTAAGTATGTGGGTCGTACCAAATGACATGAATTATGCAAAATGTCTGCATCTTTTTTACTGAGTCCTGTTTTTTATAGTTTGAGGTCTGAAACCCTGGTCTGCTTGGCCCCGGATGCAAGGAAGGCCTCTGATTTCACCCACCACCTGCCTTAACAATTCTCTCAGACTCACCTCTGGTTTATGAAGTCCAGGTAAGCAGTATCTGGGTCCTTGCATGCTGAGTCAAAGGTGTCAACCAGCTCCACTGTCTTCTCAGGGTTGCACTTTAGATCTTTACTTCTGGGTACTGCTGAGTTACCAGCTAATAGGCCATCTTGTCCAAAATGTCCTTCTTGCTGGGAGCACCAAAGTACACCACAAACAAGTTTCTTACAGGTGAATTTACAGCTACTGGACATTCTGGTCTGCCAGACACCCTGACTCAGCTACCTGCAAGTCCAAGTAGAGCTTAGTGGAGCCTTTCCCAACCACTCACCCTACCTCTCCATTTGAAACTGCCTGTAATTTGAAAACGGGCTTCTCTCTTGTCCCTTTTCTCGGACACAACAGCACCCAATGACAACTGCCACCAGGAGCTTGAGCCTCCTTTTCTATAGTCAAAAGTGTCAACCAGCTCCACTGTGTCACCCTCGTACCAATGTCTGATGGGAACTCATATCAGCACAACTGTTCATTGAAGTAGCACCATTTTTTTTAAACATTTTTAAAACAACATTTAACATTCTATCTTTGCAGGATGAGTGATGATGATGCAAGCAGCATATTAGCTGAGCAGAAGCTTCAGTGCGCCATCTGTGTTGGCACAGGATGCATTCAGGCACATAATCGAGTGTAGGTCACCTGCAATTTGGCACAGTAACAAAATATAACCACCTTAGTCACAAACCTAGAAAGAAAGAAAATAGACATTTGAAGCATTTGTGAGACTGAGGTTGACAGCAGTACTGATGAAATATACAGTGAGCAGATACTATGTCTCCTTTGTTGACATGAGTGTACAACACTTTATGCTAGCAGAGGATTTGCAGGGTGCTTTTGTGTGATGTGAATGTTACAGCTACATTAGCACATGAATGACGGGACATGCGGCAGTCAGACATTTGACACATGATCAGACATGCTTCCATTTTGTAAGTGGATGTGAATTCTCTTAATGGGGTTTCCTTCCATGGAATTTAGCTGCAAGGGATAGCCGTAAGGACATTGTCAAATATAGGATGCTGATTTTTAGCCATTGCTGAAGTGACTTTAATCTGCATTTCTTTTTGACTGCAATGGTTGCAAAAAGAAGGATAGAAGTCAGAAACCAGAGGCGGAAATGACCCTACTTGGTTTTTTTTTTCTTTCTGCAAAACTGCAGTTCCTCAAGTTTCCACTGGAGGCTGGTTTTGAAAACCTCTTTCATCACATACACACCCAATATTAAAATATATATTTTTTTCAGCATTCATAAACATGTTTGCAACCTGGTATAAAAAAAAAGTTCATGGCTTTGTCGGCACACACTTTATTTTGGCTGTGTTGTGTATTATTAGGAGTATGACTCATTAGACCTCCTGGCCAGGGCTATATTATAGCCATTATAGCATTTAAAGTAATTTTAGCATGTAATGCTTTTTTTATGAAATGTTGCTTTCAGGATGATCTTTCAATCAGGACAGATGTTTCAAAATATCTATCTACCCTGTTGTGCATTTGTTTAATAGTGGTTCCAAAATACCAAGCTGGTGATGCCCAACTTCATTTAAGGCTTCAAAAATGTCAGTTCAAGGCTAAGGAACACAATTTCAAACCAACGACCTCCTCAAAGTTGGCTATTAGTGCATTCCCAATAACTACTCTTCTGATATGACAGAACACAGGGCTCTCAGGACTGTGGTACTTCTGCTATAAACTGTACAACGTTTTACAGTATGTAATTATAGATATGGATTTTCAATTATTGTGCAGCAAAAAGGCATATCAAAAGATTTTCTGTTCAGCTGTGCACAGCCGTGGGCTCAGAGCTCCGCAGACAGTAATGCCTCTTTGGTTGTTAACCATTGGATTAATAACGTTTTCTCCCAGGGAAGTACTTCCCTCTGCTGATTATTGCAGCTGTTTGTACAAGACAGAAAATAGGGAGGGAATGGGAGAAACAGTGGCTATAAAGGAAAGCAGATGTGAAGAGAATAGGTCAGCAAGGAATATTGTCCATCTGTTTTTATTTGCACTTTGGCCAGGCACTTAAAGCTGTTTGCTTCAGGTATTGCTTCCTGTTCTCTCTGATGTATCTGACTCAATACCACTTTTGTCAAAAAAAGTGTCTTTTGTCTTGAAATATAATAGACAAAGCTGAGTTTGATGTCTCTTTGTTTTTTGTCTGAGTCAAAACCCCCAAGGATCATATACCTTTCTTTTATGTTCACATCTAATCGCACTCATTCAATCATTTACCACACCATTTCTAGATTACTGCATCCAGCTGTATTATAGTATTAGTCATGCTTCTCTGCTCCAGTGGAGGATGTCCCAATACTGCACCAAGGAATTCATCTGGATCCAATAAATAGGTCATAGCACACCGTCAGAACTGGCACTGCTTCTGTGACAGTTATAGAACTGACAAATCCTGTTTGTACACAAGTCTAAATCACAGTCTCATTTTTTTAATACTGCATCTCTGAAAAGCCTCATCCATTACCTTGATCCACCTGGAGTATTGATCAGACTCTTATCTGTCCCACAGTTACAGTCAAAGCATAATTCAGCAACGAGGTTATGAAAACGTCTTCCATTCTTGGTCCTGAAAACAGTAGATCTGATCATTTACTGTTTACACTGCACACTGTGTAATTTTAGGGCCAGCTTCTTTTGTGCCGATCGTACCCACAACCTCAGTTTGAAATAGCTTCTCTTTGGCGCTTACTGTTGCTAGGTTACAAAAGTTGACTCCCTATTCCCTCAGTAGTGCTTGCTAGATCTGTTTCATAAAGATCTGTGTAGAGGTGGGGAAAACATTGATTTATGTAAAAAGCGAGATTCTTATCTTCTGAGATTTGAAATAGATTCATAACTTCCATAAGGTCGTTTTTTTTGGCTAATCAGTCATTCCCTGCTAAGTCTTAAATGCAGTAGAATGCAAAACAGAGCAGTGAGAAATTCAGCCAGTCTGAATTTCCCTCGGGATCAATAAAGTATTTATCTATCTGTCTATCTATCTATCTGTCTATCTATCTATCTATCTATCTATCTATCTATCTATCTATCTATCTATCTATCTATCTATCTATCTATCTATCTATCTATCTATCTATCTTTCTTTCTATCAGTCTCACAGATGACTGGAGTAGATCCTGAAGAACAGTATGTACTACTTCAAAAATATAAAACTTTGAATCATGAATCGTAAATCCAGAATCGAAAATAGATTTTGAATCGAAAACAAATTGAATCGTGAGATACACAGCCCTAGCTCTGTGTGCTCAACATTTACCAAGAGTTAACAAATTATCACCAAGAAAACATGAAGACAATGTAAAGGACATATATATTATGTCCTTGCATCAACAACTGACATCAGAAGTCAGCAGTGACACCGACACGTGCAACTGCGTTCCAAATGTTTGACTATTTCATCTGAAGTTGCAAAAAACGTAAGTGATTGTTGTCAAGCACCGAGGATGCTGAGCACTGAAAAAATAAAGTATTGCCTTAGCTACATGGCTGCTTTTCTGACATTTAACACAATCTGCAATTTAGGCTTAATGTAGGCTTAATGGTGTCATTACTGATTCATAATGTCAGCAGCATAATTTGATATTTATCTGCAGAGAGACGTGAAACAGTAGCTGCAAAAGAGTTCCATATTTAACACATAAAAGAGAGTAATGTATGAAATGAAGATGCAGTAAACAGAGCGACAGCGTCCATGAGTGAATGCACTGTTTGTTTCTACCACTGCAGATGCATTGGGTTAAAAAAACAAACAGACAGTACGAGATCCTGTCTTTAAATAGATTTCCTATCTGGGGTATTCAGCAGGATTAGTGATGACTCTGCAGTTTACAGACCAGGATGTTATAAAGTTATTATTCGATCATTTAATAGTATGTAACAACTCACAGAGTTAAATGCGACATAGATGAGCCTTGATGTTTTTTTCGCTCCTCAACATCTGCATATCATTTCTCCCCTTTTTCTGTTTTCACCATTCAGTGCACCCATCCTCAGCAGAGGAGCTTCCTCTCCTCTTCTCTCAAGTTTCTAAATATATCCCCCTCTCTACAGCTGTTGCTGTCAGGAATGACCTGAAAACAGCCCAAATAAAAAAAAGGGTGGTTTGACACGTGGTATATATGTAACAGGCTTTCTCTGCCAAATCCGTCTCTGAGTTAGCCAACAAAGCAACCACAACAAATTGATCTGGGAATGAGAAAGTCAGGAGGACAGCATCTGTGGCTGGAGTATTCAGGCAGTCTCTCACTGAGATTCGTCCTTCATTTATCTGCTGCCCTGTGACATTTGAGTGTGCAAACAGTAACCAATTTATTGAGCAAGGCATTAGATAGAAAAGGCTTTTGGAATTCTCAAGAGGAATCCATTTTGCACTGTAAAAACACTATGCATGTGTTTTTTATTTGTTTGAAAGTGTTCAATCAGTGCCGTCAACTTAGATGGAACTGTCTGTTGTGTTATTGTTCAATCATTATGTCTGAGGTAGTTTTTTTTTTGTTTGTTTGTTTGAGTTAGCTACATTTCAACATAGTTAAAAAAAAAAAAAAGCAGGAATGAATGAACAGCAAACGTACCCTGCAAATATTTCATGAGAAATCATCAACTGGAGCTGAAATTGCAGGTGAATGAGGCAATCAAGGTTTGACTCAAAAAATGAATCTCCAACTGATTGCCTCAAGCACCTTGTGTGTGTGTGTGTGTGTGTGTGTGTAATGTGTGAGTACCTGCATGAGCCTGAGTGCATGATAAAGTACAGTAGCTGTATGCACTGTGTTACTACACAGTGCTACCGGTTGTGCGTACAGCTGTGCACACTGCCGGCGGGCATACGCAAGCCTTGCATTTCAAGGACTCCACACCTCCGGTTTGGTATCCAGACAGGGTTGAGTCACACTTTGACTCTAACAAGAAATCCAGGGCAGAGAGAGGAAGGAGAGGTGCATTATGGGTACTAAATAATCAGAAGAGTGTGGAAAAATAATGTTGCTGTTTGTTTGTTTTGCAGGTCAGAACCTCTGCTGTAAGAAAACATCTGTGATTGACAAGAGGTCAATGACATGAATAAATGCTTGGTGTGAGGATTTCATGCAATAGCATGTTGTATTTTAGAACTATCTTTTCTTTCAGGCTGCTGTTATAATCATTTAATATGAAAAATTAATCACATCAGCAGGAATGAAAGATTTCTTAGTCTATCTGTCAACCACCAGAGAGTTGTTGACTAGCCAGTTAACCAGGTGGAATAATAAGCAGCTAGCCAGTCAGATATTTCCCCCAAGAGTATCACGTCTAATCGGAAAGTGAATATTGGACTTGCGTATATTTGTCAAGTGGATACAAACAGGACTTCAACTGAATGCTAATGCTGTGCAGTATGTGCCACCCGTGTTATCTTGAGAGTTTTCCCACAGAAACTACTAAAATGTACATATGTGGTTTATAACCTGAGCTGCTGCCTTAAAGTGGCCAATAAAATCTCTACTTGAAGGTTGAATCTCCGAATTCAGGATTCCGCCATTTTCATTTTTACAGATGATATCAAAGTGTAAGCTGACTTCTTCTTCATCAGAAATGCTCAATATGTGAAGTGTTTTCCTCAGACTGGTGCTGATTCAGTGGTTGTCTTTTTAAAATAAGAATCCATGACATGAATGTATTCACCAACAATCAATCACAGGTAGGATTTAAAGTTGCAAGGGGACTACAGGGTCAAATAATAATAAAGTTAATTTAAAGTTGTTTTTTTATAATTTACATTTTGTTTCTAACAAATGTCTTATGTGGGGGTCATTCTTATGTTCCCTCAGCCCTTCGTTCCCCCATTTCTTTGAAATGTACTGTACAGTATACGCTACTACTAAGAGCATTCGAACAACTGAACCAACCGTGTTAATGCTCAAGTAATGTCGAGAAAGCATTTCAAAGCAGAACTCTACCATTAGCAGTGTGTGGACTGTCAGTCAGGCAGCTCAATTAGTCTCTAGGGACACAAAGTGCAAGAAAATTGGTGTTGATGCTGCATCTTGGACCACCTAAGAGGCACCGAGTGCAACATTAATGATTTAAAAAAGCAGGAGGCTGCGATCTTAAAGCTAACTGACCACTTTTTTTTTTTTTTTTTTTTCATTGTTGATTGTTGAGATGTAATTCATCAAAACAAAATAGGTAAGCTTAAAGCTGAGATAAAATGCATGATTTCAGACTAAAAGCTCATGTGTACCATTAGGGTTATTTCTTGCGCACCACTTCCCCAATGTTGCCTTCAGTGCACCAGAGGAGCATATGCTCAACAGATGTGCTCATTCCTCTCGAGCTTTAACATCATTTGCTCTCTTTGGTTTATCTAAGGTGGCATATATTCGCTCATGACAGATCTGCACCTACCGTACAAGGGCACCAGTTTCCTCCGGAGGGTCGTTTTAGAGGCAGGTTCAGTCTGGAAATGTTATGTATCATCACAGAATCATCTGAAGCACTGTGTCATCAGGCATGAGGCTGCTT
Source organism: Symphodus melops (assembly GCF_947650265.1). Classification (NCBI taxonomy): domain Eukaryota; kingdom Metazoa; phylum Chordata; class Actinopteri; order Labriformes; family Labridae; genus Symphodus; species Symphodus melops. The sequence continues at coordinate 3,927,669 of NC_136693.1, forward strand.
TTGAGGGCAAGTTGGAGATAAAAAAAAAAAGAGGAAAGAAACAAGCAGCTGCATGAAGATAAATAGGACAAGCGAAGAGTGGCAAAATGCTCACATCTAAACACATGGCTTCTCAGTCCACAGCTGTACTTCTTCAGCTGGATGCTTATCAGGAAATGATCAAACTAGAATATGGATTTACATCTATGCAGAAAAAGAAAATTATGAACCAAACTTAAATAAGCACATTGGTTGCTCTCTGTATTCATAAACTTGTTGTTGTTTATGTTGTAATGAGTCTTCTGAAGAGCATTTAAAATGTGTGACTTTGAAAGTGAACAAGATTACAAACAGGATTGGCTCCAATATAATTTCTAAACCCATTAGCCTTAGTCAAAACTCTGCATCTCGAGCCTACACTCTGAATATCTATTTTTGGGAAGACAAGAAACTATACTGGTTGACCTTTGCTTAATTCATACCAAACAACGAATCCCTTCAAGGTGCGATATTTAAGCCCCTGTGACATTTCATCTTTTAAATGAACGTTACAGGGGCTATGAGGGATCAGCGGGGTAGAACAGCGCTGTGTGTGTGTGTGTATGTGTGTGTGTGTGTGTGTGTGTGTGTGTGTGTGTGTGTGCAGGTCTGACTGTGTGTATCCAGTATGTTGAGCTCCCACTGTGCTGTGCTCTCTCGTGCTTCTGCAATACTATAACACGATGTGAATTCCGACTGGGACAGCAATGTTACACCGTTGTGAAATAAATATATAATCGGAAAGGCATAATGAAGGCAGATCTCCAAAAGCTTAGCCATGCTGTTGAGGGTAGATTCAAAAGAAAATTCCAGGTTAAACAAACCTGTTGGTTTGTACAATCTGTCTGATTATTTGACAATTCACGACCATCAATTGCTCGACATCCTAGCTCTCGGCAGGAATTGCACACAATTTCGCCATCATTTCTAAGTTGTTGTTTGCAATGACTAGTTTGTTTACCATGTTTACCAAAGTAATAGTCATTTGAGTGTTTTGGATTGCACTGACTTGCATCCTTTTCAGACTAAAATAATTTCAACACTCTATGCTCACTGAAAAAAACACATTTAGTCAAGGGTTTATATGCAGCTTTTTATCGACTATTGTTTTTGTTATTTTGTACTCAATTTATTTTCATCCTTATTGCCAGTTGACTCTTTATAATTGCTATCCTGTCGAGGTTAACTCTGTTATAGTAAGATCTTACTGTATAATCGACTCATATTGCAAAGTATTCCATAAGTGCATGTTCATCTTTTCAATGTTATCCTTTATTATTGATCTTTCTCACGTGTGCATTACTCCTGTGTAAAAACTTGAAAAACACTTTCAATTATCGTTTTTTTGACAGGTTCAGTATAAATTACGGTTGATTGGTTCATCGATTCATTGACCATGAGGGACAGAATCTATTTAAAATGTAAATGAACACACATACAGGTTGAATTAGACAGAGACTGCATATCACAACTGCACTTTATCTCGTCTTTTACCACTGTCAACTGAAACAGTCCAGTAATCCATGAGAAAGACTCCCTGAAATCAGTTTGGTAACATCTTGCCAAGGTATATAAGTAATAAAGAACGACTCTGAGCTCTTTCATTTCTCTTTAGCGCTTAACAGACATTTCAACTGTGCTGCAGATTTCTCCATGAGAGCAAATTAATGAGGGACGCTAAAATTAATGGACAGGAAAGTGAGTTTAGGAGCTCTCTGGAGTATGTAAACTGAGGTTAGAAGAAAATATCATAATATTCCCTTACAAAATGGTTGTTATTCAACCAGAAATATTCATCTTTTTACCATTTCACTTGGCAGAGAGCTCGAGTAGTAAATGTGTTGAATAAGACATCTACTAAAAAAACTCCAAGGAGTGAGCAGGAAGTTGTTATCAACAGAGTTCAGCAGCTTAATGGGAAGCAGTGTTGATATTTCAAATAGAGTGGAGAAATTAGTTATTAAAAGCTCATGTTGGGAACGTTTGGTTTGCGTTCATTATGGCGCCCCCTCTGGACACATTATTAATTTTTCTATGTTATCCTGTACAGCAGTGTTTTTCAACAAAATAACCTCATCCATTCTTTCAACCATCAAAGCTCTTTCTCTTTGTCTGGCACTTACCCTGCCACAGCGGTTTACGACTTTAAACATAACTTAATAGACAATCTTTATGCTGATGGTTTTGTTTGCTTTTGACGTTTATAAAGAGGCATCAGTTTTAATTTAAATATGTTCCATTAATAGCTAAACACTACTCAAAGCACCTTTAATGTCATTAATGTTGTTAATTGTCGTGATGAAACACTTTCCCACATATTTATATTGATGCTCTTGTGGAGAATTAGGCCTATCCTTAATTTATTAATGTATTTTTTTCAACCATTAAAACACCACCAGGCATATCAAACAGTATATGGACTTGTAGATGTGGCCAATAAATACATTTTATGTTCCAATTAATTTTTTTTTTATTATGGGTTGTAATCTGGAACAGCCACAAGGCCTAAGAAGCTGCCGATACGTTGAATAAAATATCAGTCCTGTTTATAGAGGGTATTGAATGCAAATCAGACACACAGGGCAGACGCTTCTTGTGCCAGCTCGTTCTGCAGAACTGACACAGTAGAGAAGAACATATGTTCCCTTTTTTGAGTAAAATTGACATACACGGCGTGCTACAGCTTTGATGCAGAGACAAGGCTAAAATATACATGCCAGGCTGCATGAGTGTGCAGATAAATCCCCACAACGAGGGTTTGTCTCACATAGGATTTATGAGAATGCTCTCTCTCTCCTTTCCCCGTAGATGAAAGAAAAAAAAGACAGTGTGATCAAAAATAGATTAAATGGACGACTAGGACTTACATAACAATGAATCTGCATCAAATAATATTTTCAGACCTACATCACTGGCTTTCTTTCACCGCTCAGTCACTGCAGTCTCAGAGCTCTGATTTACAGCCGGATGTCTGGAAAAACAAACGTATGCTTGGTAGTCTGGAGCTTGATCGGGATTTATGCCCATGGCCAGACATATATAAACACGGTTCATGGCTCAGAATACTCTCTGTCATGTTGTATGTTTAATATAGCACTAGGAATCCAAAGCACATATTTGCAAGTCTTATCTATTAAATCCAAAAACGTCACACCGTGTCAGTTATTTCCACGTTGTTCCTCTATTCCCAGACCAACTCCGAGCTTCATTTTTAGCTCCTGACTGCTCATACTTGTTTGCTAATCTCATTTGGGCTTTTTAGGCCAGCCAAGGGGAGAATTTGAGCAACTGCAGCAAAGCGAGAGAACCACAGCTGACCACAGTGACGTAAGCATCGCTGACCGGGCCGACTCACACTGCAAGTATGTATACACCCATGCACACACATCCTCTCACTCACCTACACTCACACACACACACCACGGGGGGAATTAACCATCAATGGCTCCTCAGTGTGGATGTGTGTGAGCCAGCAAGACAGAAACTGAGTAACCTATGCCCGCCGGTTGCAGCTGTAGCTCAGAGCATTGAAGGGACAGGCTGTCACGTCTAGTTTTCCGCCTTTTCGTTGAAGAATAAGCATAAAAACAGTGAGATTTAATGCTTTAATATATTCAATGTTGAGTTTAAAATATTTATTAATATAATTGTTCACTGATCCTATTAAAGTTCTGATGATTCAAGTTCATTTCAGGCTTAGAAATGTGTCAGGAGCATGCAACATGCAATATTTCAAAGTTCCAGCAACAATGCATTGACAGATGCCAACTAATCCTGTGTGCTAGGACGAGCTTATGCTACAATATGATTAAAGTTGGGATTTGAATTCAACCCAACCATTAAAATGTTGTTACCCAGTTTGTGAATTACAGAGAATATTTTCTATTTAAAAATATCATTTCAAAGCAGCTCTGCCCATTAAGTCTATCATGGTGCTCTGGATCTCTAACTACCTAATGACCTGGTTGCTATGCCTCGCTCGCACTGACCTGCTGACAGCTTCAATTAAGCTGCTCATATCGCCTCTTACAAAGCAAAGCTCAGCTCCCCAAACCCCAACTTCCCCTTCTCCTGCCATTTTTCACCAGCAATCAAATAACAACATGGACAACCTGTGAAGAAAAGGCAAACAAAACGATCTCGTGATTTGCACATGAATAGTTTTGATTGCACCACTCCACTCTCATTCAGCCCGGCGCTGGGAAGCGTCGGAGCTGAATCACCTGATTGAATCATCCAGGCTGGAGGTGACATGCTAAGGGGTAAAAGATAATATGTGCTTGCACGGACATGGAAATGCTTCCATCTCTGCTGTTTATTTACAAGCAGCAGTGACACTGACATGTTTACATGCCATACTTCACACAATTTGTTCACAAACATTCTAAAATATCCTGCTAAGCAGCAGGTCAGAAATTGCTACACACAATACCATTTTTCCATATCCGATGTCAGTCTGAAAAGATAGATAGATCGATAGATCGATAGATAGATCGAGAGATCGATAGATCGATAGATCGATAGATAGATACTTTATTGATCCCGAGGGAAAAGCCTCTAAGTTAGCTTAAAATGCTATTTCAGGTTTCAGTAAGTACACTCAATATGCTTATTTAGTACAATAATTATTTTTATTAATCATCTATCTCAGAAATAAACTTTTTTCATATTCCCAATATCCTGACCAAATAAATTGTTGTTTAAAGCTTGTCTTTATACCATCTCTTATTTTTAGAGTTTTTTTTTTTTTTTAAAAAGACAAAGATCATTTGAAACCATTTCAACACTGAATAAAGCAGTTTAATGTCAAAAGTTAATGTGTCACCTGGATTCAGATCCCCAGTAATGAGCTTTCACTAACATTAGCTTTGCTCAGCTAGGCTAGCACTTGTATAGCTCACTTGGCAGAGCCATCCAATGTAGCAAAAAAACAACAAAAAATAAAAACATGTATGCATCCATGCAGATCTAATATCTGTTTTTTTTGTTTCATTCCCCTGCTATAGGTGAGGTATTTGATAATGACAGTATATCAGAACAGGTAGTCTGTTGACAAAGGAAACAATAGTATAGTAACGTCTGTAAAACATTCAGTGATTTGCAAATGGAAACAAGGACAAAAGCAAGAAGGGTGAATTACCAACAGCAGATTTTCATCTCAGACTTTCTTTTGTTGAATTGAACACTTTCTTCCAACACACTCTTCAAGAATACTCTCTTTCAGCAGCTTTTGTTCAGTTGTTTTAGGACACAGTTCTGTCAGCTCAGCTCAGCTCAGTGAACAGTGCGCACTGAGAAACAAATATCTTTCTTCTCTCTGATGCAGTCACTCAGGGTCACATTATTAAGGTCACATTATGAAGGGGATTGGAATAAAAAGAGAGAGGGAGAGACATGTGGAGAAAGGGGGATTTGCTGTACTTTCTTCAAGGCGCTTGTGAGCCATATGTTCAGCCCTGGGACACAACAAACAACCAGAGAGACTCAGCCAGAGCCCCAGAGAAACACTGACACAAAGACACATGGGAAGCAGGCTGCAAAATGTGTGCAGAGGTCAGACCTGTGGAGGAAAAATGCCTTAGCAAACACTGCCTGAGAATTTCATGCCGTTTAACTTAAAATGTCTAACTTTGACTAAACCCATATATATATGTGTGTGTATATAATTTATATATTTTTCTTTCAAAATGTTATGAAAGCCAGATAAATCCATAACTGTATAATTGTCTTGTCGGCGGCCGCCATGATGGAGACCAAATGTTGATCTCCAAGGAAATACCGGACCCTATGTCAAAGACCGCTGCTGTTCTGTCGCTCTATGTCCTGTCTTTACAAGCCAGCAGCTGATAGGCACAACAAGTAGAAATGGGGAATAGCCAAGCAGTCGTTCATAACAACCCTAGCTACGTATTGAACACATTTTAAAGCTTTCATTTCTTTAAATAAATAGATTTGATGTAATGTTACATCATAATGAGACATTAAGAGATGCTCTCGGTTGCATTTAGGCTCTCGGTTGTCTTTGAGCTGTGCTCGACCTACCAGCCGCTATCTTGCTTTGATTCAGGCTGTGAAGAGACCGACATAAACCAGTAGGACACGATGTAAGTGAGCTTAAGCGATGCTGGTGGTCTTTGTTGATACTGACAGACACAGTAAGACTAGCTCTTTCCCATTGTTTCTATTTTTTTTTAAAATCCCCTCATAAATTCTCAAGCTTGTTACTGGTGGTTTAATTTGATGTCTTAGTTAACATAAAACAATCTGTGTTAACTTCAATTTATTTAACAACTAGCTATAAACTCTATAGGATTTTTAAAGGTGCTGGTATTTGATCCTTGTTGCGAGCACACACATCAAGGCTCGCTCTTCACACACAATCCTCATCTTTTTGGTAAGCTACACTGAGCAGTGTAATAGCTTGATTGTTTTTAATACATACCTACATGAGGGTTGTATAAATCTCTGACTCTGTACTCTGAGTCCTTAAGTAAATAGGCCTATTTTCCGAAAATGGCAGTATGTTTCTTCCGTCACAAATAGAGTAATCAAATAGAAGGATCATACACTGGTAGGCTAGGCTCGCGCTGCAGCATTTATCAGTTTAAAATTTAAAAAGTATGCTAAGCACATCTAGAAGATTCCGAGGTAAAGAGAAAAACAGAAAGTGAGCAGTGAAGCAAGGGAACAATCCCCCGAGATCTCAGTAAGAAAAGACAGAGGTGGATGATGGAGAAAGCAAAGGCAGAGGGAGAGAGAGGGAGTTTGCCTCCGAGCCTCGGCACAGAGGAGGATCAAAGGTTTGTGCTCTGCATCACAATGGACATCCGGTCACCAATACTGATGAGCCAGTGTGTGATGCTCCATTCACACGGCGTATATCTTATGGGTAAACAAGTGTTGATTGCATGGAACTCAATGGGTGACTTTACTCTTGATATCTGACTGCAAACTCATCTGCAATGATGACACTCTGAGAAATCAAAATTCAAAGTGAGGACTGTAAAAGATTGACTTCTTTATCTGAAGTTTCAGTTCAGTGTCATACTCCCTATTCACTCTTTTTGGTCTTATTTTCCTCATGTGTGCCTTGTGAGCGGCGTTTGCTGTGACAAACTGGCAACACAAATACAAATAAATTCCATCCCCGCTCTTATCAAGAATTTGTGTTGGGTTTTTTTGTCCGCCGCATATACGAGCCAATTTTTTTATATGCAAGACCTTGTGCTGTGAAAGCTGTTTACTCTGCATTGTATACATGCAGCTGTGTGTTCCTTGACAGTTTCTGTGCCACTTAATGCAGACCGACATCCAGTTTGAGCTGCTGCACACAGAGCACAGCATGAAATGATCACTAAATGTTGCCAGACTAACCACTGTATAATCTGGTAAACATGCCGTCGAATCAAAAAACCAACCGTGAGGATGTTTACCAGAACACTGCTGTTTGGGCCAGTTTAGATTAGAAAAACGGTTTTATACTTCAACAGCAACAGTTGTCGCATAGTCTTCCAATATCAGACAGCTTGTAAGAAGGTTCGTTTTATAGGAATGCATATTGGAACATATCTCTTTCTAAAACACATCCATTATATAACATTGAGTTTCGTTTTTCTGGTAACACTTCAGTGTGCTCAGCATTATTTGATTTTCTTTTCGACACTTTAACACGGCATGCTTTACACAGCATGCCAACTGCTTCTATGAAAATCAGAGGATTTGTCCCAGATTATGGACGGTCATTACTGTAATACTCCGTTTATGTGACCTAATGTAGATTTCTCTATGACTGTGGTTGTGTTGTGCAGCGTAAGCTATCGGAACAACCCCGGGATAAACAATAAAGAAATAAAAAATCTGCCGTAGCAACATGCTCTGCAAAGACGTATCTTCCTCAGTTATGAATCTTTCATGTGGATTATAAACATAAATCCAATATGAGCTGTCAAAACAGCTGTGTTATCATACTTGAGAGAGAATGCATTTACTATTTTTGTTCAGGGATATGTTTATGATTTCCTTCCTCTGCTGCCTATCAGGTGTGATTAAAAACAAGGTGATCTTTTTTTTTTTTTTTTTCTGATGAAAAGAGGAATTCATGTTCTATTATTTGTGAAATACAAAGGCATAATTGTTTTATAATTGGAGACAGAAAGGCCGTGTCAGTATCACTCTGTAAATCACACTGTAAATAAAGCAATTAATTGCCTAATCTGCAAAATAAAAAAAAATTACAATTAATAAATCTGACAAATGCAGTGACTCGTCAAAATGCACCAGCGTCTATTCGCAAGAGACGTAATGTGTCCACATCTATGTTTTTAATTCAGTACTCATCTTGACTAATGTGACGTTTTCCCAAAATAGCTGGAGTCATGAAGATTTCCATATTACCTCTCATTAGTATGTGTTTTGCTCTCACAGATGGCCGTAAATACTCTGATGAAACACTTGTGACATCCAGTGGGATTCTGTCCCTTAAACTTGAGAGCCCATTAATTGTCTGCAATTATCCTCAGCAAGCGTAGCATCTGTCAGATGTAATTCTTCACTTCCCCCATGTATAGAAATGCCATAGTGGTAAAGGTTGACTGCGACATTCACTATTTATTGCACAGTAGGGCTTGTACAGTCCAATTTTGCCATCACAGGTCTAAAATAAAAACAAACACACATCTGTTTTACCAAACCTCTCCATGTTCATGAA